>NW_019384804.1:486115-486553 GCF_000671375.1 Centruroides sculpturatus
ATATATATAATTATAATAAAGTTACAATAAATTAAGTTAATATATAATTATTTATAATAAAGTTACAATAAATTAAGTTAATATATAATTATATATACAGTACCTAATTTATATATAATTTATATATAATACTGTACAGACGATAGCAAACTCAATTTAGCTGCTCCGTAGCATGGCGCAGGGTGGAGGAAAGTAGTTAGGCTGCTCATCCACTATTGGTCCAGATTCTATCAATCTTGTCGCAAAACGAGTCGGCGACGACGTTTCAGGAGCTCCTTTATACGAATGTTGCTACAATTTTTTTGCTACGTTATAGGAACACATGTTATAGGGGGTCGACTGTGGAGGTCGACTGAGTGCTCGAGGAGGGAGGATGTGTTAAATTGTGCTCTGTGGAATTTTTGTGATTGTGCCGGAAGTATTAATTGCATTACATCT
>NW_019384805.1:0-30248 GCF_000671375.1 Centruroides sculpturatus
CATATTTTCTATCGGCTATTTCTGTGTTGTATTATTTATTTAAAATATTTTCACGAACGTAACCACAGCTCATGACGTTTAAGTGATTTTCTAAGAGCTTAAAAACGAGATATTTTAATGTTAAAACGTGCCAAGAATATTTCATTTCGTTAAAACTATATATTTTTAAATGTTTTGTAATAGTATTAGATCCTAATAACCTTATAACGAGTAACTAACATTTGAAACAATTTCAAGGGCAAGTATAATGTAGTTATTGTTACGCTCTAATGAGCTTACCAAATTTAAAGTGTCATGTTCAGCAAGAAGGAGGGGGAAAAATTAATTTCCTGAGTAGAAAAAATTGATTATGTAAAATAACTGAGCGATGATTATAACCAACATTGTATTTTTTTTTTATGAATCATATTTTGCGAATAAATAACGCTACAAACTTGTCAGTCAAAATGAATCAGCAAAATAAACAGTTTTATTAATATTTTAAGCGTCATTCATTATATATAACAATATACGAACAATATGTAAACATAAAACAATACATTGCAAATGTAAATAAAGCAAAACACAGGCCGTTATTTGAATTAATAATACAACAATTCAAATTCATATTCTCGAAATCAAGTAGTAACGACAAAAATTTAATTGATTAGTGTTGCCAACAGCGATCAAATTAAAAAAATGCAAAAATAGCTAAAATGCTACATTAATATTGAAAAAAGTTTTCTATATTTAGCTAGAAAAAAACGGAAAAATAGCTAAATTTCTATATTTGCAAAAAAAAAATATAATTTTTTATTATTATAAAATAGATAAATTGGCAACATTGATCTCGATCCGTGTCCAAGAAAAAGAAAATAATAACAATTTGCGCTATGTTATCAACAGAGGGCGTCGTTTAGTCAGCTGATAATGATGTAGTTTGACGTGTGCTAGTATTGTGAGTAGCCGTCTGGAAAAATGTTACGGATTTCATTAGTCGTATTCCGATAAAAAAAAAAAAATTCCTCGGATGGTCATAAATTTTTCCTCATTAAAATTAATGAAAGGATGCAGAAGAGCACCGGCGAATCTCTTTGGAGCGGATTGGCCGCTAAATCGCGAAGTACAACATTAATTTCTCTGGAGAATAACAGAAACGATAACGATGAAGAAGAAGAGAAAACCAAGAAAACAAAAACAACATTAATGGAAGATTTAAGGACGGGTAATTATGCAAATTGGGATCCGGAAAAATGCATCAAGCTATTAAGATCTCCCAGTATACAGAATTACACCGGATTGAGGAAACTATTTTCTCAGTGCAAATCACAATGGATGATAGAATTTATGGAATTAGATGGATTGGAAGTTTTATTGGAAAGTTTGGAAGTATTGAGCAGGCGAAACTGTGGAAATGTGAAATTTTCCGACGCTCTGCTGCAGTTGGAGTGTGTCGAGTGCGTTCGAGCAGTTATAAATTCCAAACATGGACTCGAATATATCGTCAGAAGGCCCGATTACACTAGGAAATTAGCTAAAGGTTTGTAACGATATACCTTTTTTTTTTTTTTTTTTACTCCAATATCTGATATCGAACGTATGTGTAGGCAATACATATTTATCTATAATTACTAAATAATCGTATCAGCAACACATGTAATGATATGAATATTTTGTAGTTTGTCTTTATTCTCCAATTACCGATTTAATAGAAAAATGCAATAACAATTTTTAATTTTATTTTCCTATTAACTAAACAGATGTGTATTCTACCTACAAGCTGTATAAAGTTTTATCATTACTTATAATTATGAATATGCCTGTTAAATATTAGAAATAAGTACTTTTTCCTACTAGAAAGGTTTATTTTTGATGATGAATCGAGATGAGTAAGCTCTCTACCTACTCACTGGCGTGCTGCAATTAATTATAAAACTAACAATTGTTTTAATGCTTTAATTTTAAAACTAAATCATAGAAATTTATACAAATTTTGCCTGTGTTTTAAAGTACACATCTACCAAATCATGCTGACGTTAGAAATTCTATTGATTCATTCTTAGATTTTTTATTTAGTACTGTATTAAGTAATTTGCTGTATTTTAAATATTTTGTTAATTAATACCTAGTTATATGATACAATTCAAAAGGCACATTAGGGAGAGGAAGCGGACATACAAGCCTGGAATTAACTAAAAATTTATGTAAATAAGCCTTTTTTTTAGATCCACTTACAAAAACCAATTTCCGGATGACGCTTTGATACGTCACCGAATTGGTCTATTTATGTCATACAAGCATTATCGGTTCCGTTTTGTTAATTATTATCATTGGATATTTAGCTTTTAGTTTAATAAATTCTAACAATATCAAAAACTGCGGTCGTTAAACTTCATCTATTGGTTAGAAATCGAAAATGGTTAGAAGCAACGAGATAAAAACCAGTTTTTTTCTTTCTCTGCCTCGGCGATTCGGAACAAGGTCATTACATTTATTCGAAAGGGTGGTTACGAGATTATTATGTAATTCTAATATTTAAATTTTCTGCTAAATATAAATTATATTATCTTACCTTAATTTCTACATTTTTCCCTTCGTACTTTAGATTTGTTGGAGTGAATTCTATTGCCTGGCAAATTTGATTATACACTATAGGCCTATACATCTTAAATTATCAGATTTCATTATAAGTTAACCTGTTATTGAAATACTTCTCGAACAAAAAGAAAAATACTCATTTAAATATGTTTATATATATACAGTATATAGAAGGATGTGTAACCGGATCCATGACTTTTTTATTTATACTTTCTAAAAATATCTCAATATAAAAAAAGTCAAAATAGTGCATAATTGGCTAAAGTTTTCAGTAAAAAATTCTTTTATTCCATTCGTTGATCCCCCACACAATATTTAATTAACTGAATACTCGCTCCAATTATATAAAACTAAATATTAATAATTGTTTCCTGCATTAAGTCATGACCTGTATATTTGATTCCTTTTTCTACATCTCGGATTTTTCAGGTGTAAAATACATTTAATTATTTTCTCCATTTAATTGAGTCATTATAAATTAACCCAGTTATCACAATACAAAGATACAATTGTTTTAATTGGTTTTTGTAATTGTAATCTACCAAGATATTGTAATAATTTATTTTTCATATACCTTACGTTACATAAATTTAAACACGTGATTAAGTTAAGAAAATTTACCTAAACTTCTCTGTTTTGATGCTTGCCACATAACTCTTTCGAGATCTTAATGCATTATTACACTAATACTTGGAAATAGCAAGAAGGTCAAAGTGTGTGGGTTTTTTAATTTTTACGTGGGATATTTTCTTTATCCTGTCGTAACTTGTATTAATTCGCAAGAAAAATTCCAAAACATAAAATATAAAACCTGAAAGTTCATGGAACTTTAACACATGTTAATACATCATGATCCATGTGTAATAAGGGTTACTAAAGGTCATAGATGTATTCAGAAGAGCAGAGGAATCATACGCTTCTCTTACCAATAAATAAGTCTTTTTACATTTAATTTTTCTTTCTGATATGTATTTTTTATATGTATAAGACATTATTTACAAGAATAAATTAAGCTCAAACCTAATCTTGACGTCCATCTTACGATATCTGCTAGACATATCTATGATAGAAAATAATTAAGCAATGTAAAGACGTAGATCATAAACCAACTTATAAACCAAACGAAAATTAATGTAAATAATTAAAAATCTTTCATAAAAAAATGGCTGCGACAAATATCGATGACTCTTTGACTGCAGTAAAAAAAGGTTTCGTTTTAAATAATTAAAAAAAAAAATAATTTGATTAAAATATACAGCAAACATAAAGAGCAGACAATATGTCTGCTCTTCAGTTACGAAGTAATTTACTACTTAGAAAGTGCGATTAAAGTGTCACCAACATTTATCTATTGAAACAATAAGAGATTAACGGTCACTTGACCTTAATTAATTTAGTCATTTATTTAGCTTATATTATGACATTTAGAGCGAAATATCTCTTATTTATTATGTAGGCCTATATATTGTCGTATAGATTGATAAAAACTCGAACTTTGTCTTGTAAAATTTCGATTTTAATTATATTAATTCTTGCAATAACGATTTTTAAATATATATATTTGTGTAACCCTTCTCAACAGGGTTCAACACATTTACTGTGTGAATAAAATACATTAAATTTCTATTTCCAGAAAAAGCGTAAAATCAGAGTCTACTGTATCCCGATTTTGCGCTTTTTCTGGAAGAACCTCAAAACATTCCGTTATTTTATTATTATTATTATTTTTTTTTTGATAAATTAGCATTTAAACCGTTAAGTAAAAAATATGTTCAATGCAATAATTTTTTTAAAAAAATGCAGTTTGAGTGGCGTAATAAATGCGCTTCGTGTAAAAATCATTCCGAAATGTCTGCCGTTTATTTCAACATGTGTGAAGTTCGTTTCGTGCAGCTGTTAGGTGACGTCAGATTAACAATTGTTATTGTTGCCTGGTAAATGCTGTTCGTTCATTAGCTGCAGCATTTCGATTCTAAATTTAATATTTTAATTGAAATAAGAGGAAACATTTTCGCTTCAAATATTGTAGATTAAAATTTTTCTAGGAATTCTTCTATTATTTACAGAATAATAATAATATTGAAGTTTTATTAAAATTTAGCATTATATAATCAGAAAAATTCTCAATTAGATTTAAAATCTTAACCATGCCAACATATTTAGCAAGATTTTGGCCCGGGCCATGAGCAGAAAACCTTAAAAATTAGCCTTTTATGTATATTACTTTCGGAGAATAGTCAACTCCACTTCCTCACCTGTCTTCCCCCTCTTCACGAATACATACGTATTGTACAGTACATCTACACAAACTAAATCTGATTTTAAAAATTTATAGTTAAAGAAAAACATTTTTTAAATGCTTAAAACTAATATCTTTACCGAACTTAATAAAATAATATCACACTAAATATATGTTGTCACGAGTTCGCACCCGACTAACGAGCTAAGTGCCTAGTTTCGAGTTGGGTGAGTACACCAACGTCTAGACCTGGTCTAGACTCTACCCTGAGCGAGCATTAGTTCTAAATTATGCCGCTGCGGTAAACAGCGACAATACTTGTAACTCGATTTGTGGTATTTTCTGGTCATAATTACAAACTATGAACGTGTCAGTAGCAATGCAAACGTGTTGGGAGTGTCACGTGGTGTCTGGTACCATGCGACATAGTACGTTCGCGTTTGCTAATCATATGACTCGAGATTAGGCACACTGGCCACGTGTAGTTTCCGTGTTTTCTTCACCTGCCTAACACTTAAATAAGTTACGCTATCTGCGTAATTGTGAGAGAATATTATTATACATCTATAAAAACAGATAAATAACATATCATTACATTAAATGTGAACTTATATATTTCATTTTTATTTTTACTGTTATTTTCTTATAGATTTAAATTGTGTTTTATTATTATTAATGTGGGGTGGCTTATTTTATTTAAACAAGCTTTTATATTACTATAAAAATGGTTTTAAATTTCGACTACACTCGAGGCACGATACGCGAGTCCACTCCATCTATTCATCCCTCGACCTTTAAACCTTTTGGATAAAAACCACCAAAATTTAATAGTATCAATACCCCTTTAATTAAACAAACCTCTCTGCGAAATTTCAGAAATTATCGACAAAGGACACAGGAGTAAGCTTCAAATTGGATGAACAAAATTGTTCCCCTCTCCAATATACGAATATTCATACATACAGAGAAAAACCCCGAATTTCTAGACGTTTCAAGGTCCCCTCAAACCAAAAATGTAGAAATCTTGGTTGGGAAATTAAATTTTTGTGGTTAAAGGTCGAAGTGGCGGGGAGATAAAGGGGGTCGTGTGTCGTATCTCGCGAAGGGTCGGACTTAATGACGATTTTGCTAGCATTTACAATTTTTTTTCTAAAACCCATCCCTGTATTCTGAGATCTGTATTTCATGATGAAAGTAATGAAAAAAGTCCTCACGATTTAATTTTTTTGGGAGTTTTCAAGCAATTTGATAGGGCAAGACACCTCAACGTGTATCAAATGCTAGGCATTTTGCATTATTTTTCTTCCATTTGATCTCAATATCAAATTCGAGTGCTAAGATTTAATTTAAATAATTTATGATAAATTATTTTTAGCAACTCTTTTCTAATAATTGTTTTTTAATTGATCATTTTTCCAGCTTTAGATAACAGAAACACAATGGTAAAGAAGCAGGTGTTCGAATTGCTATCTGCTATATGCGTTTACGCAGAAAAAGGTCATGCCTTGGCTCTCGATGCTTTAGAATCTTATAAGGTACGCTTTGAATTAAGTTAGATTGAATTTTTATTGATGTGACTATTATGTATTCGTATAATACGGTCAAACACTCCGATATAATGCCACTCTCGTAAATGGATCGTCTCATAAATTTTAAACAGAGATTACTTCAGTATCTGAGAGTTACTAAATTCAAGATTGCCATTACGTGTGTATTTGCCATTAGTTTATATAATAAAATAATTTTTTTTTCATATTTAGATTACAAAAAATCAAAGGTATAGATTCAGCTTTCTTCTACAAGAACTGAAAGGTTCGGAAGTTCTGTCATATTCAGCCACACTTCTGGGTTTCATTAACTGTATTATTATTGGAACCAATGAGTTGAGAAAGCGAATTAAAATACGAAATGAAATGATTAGTTTGGGTTTATTAGAACTAATAAGTTCTTTGAGGTACGTGGATGATGATGATGTATTCATCCAATGCCATGTTTTTGATACTTCCAAACACGCGGATGACGAACACGAAGAAAGTCTTGGTATTAAATCGACGTCTAGTCATTACGATATCTTTGAATCTGTTTTAAAAAAGGTAAGCTTAAATATAATTCTCTTTTAAATTAAAGTATTAAAATTAATTGAAGAATTTCCAGTGATTTTTAATTTTAAAATTATAACAAAGGAGAGTCGGTTAGATTCTTTTTGAAGATCATCTTTAGAAACTTTCCTCGGAAACCGTTTAACCGATTAAAATCGTTTTTCCACGCAAATAGAATCCATCTCGGTCTAAGTCATGAAGCAAACAACAATTTAAAATTCGACCCGTGACCGGAGATATACAAGGTCAAATTTCACAATGTTAAGTCTATGGGCGAGAGGAGAGAGAGGTGTCAAGTCCACACGGTCATATCTAATTAAATTTTAATAAAATTAGTTATAAAAATTCCTTCATAACACCGTATTGTTACTNATTCTAGACTAATTCGACTTAACATTTCCAAAATATATTTTTTGGAAAAATTTTTTTGGGAAAAATCTGTATAAACTATGCTATAAACAAAAAAATGTAGGATTACTTACCGAGTGTGCACCGTTCGACGTCGCCATTGCTTAAGCTTGTGTTCGTCGCGGAGCAGCGCACCAAATGGCGGCCGCGATTTCTGATGATATTTTTCTGCGAAAAATTCGTTGAACTTTAGAGACATCATTAATAGAAATAATTTTTATGGCCGTTGAATAAGAAATGTTTCTTTCACAAGAAATGTATAAAATTACAGTGCTGTATTAGACTTACGGTACCTAATTTACATACTGTACAGATGATAGTAAACTCAACTTACTCNCGAATTTCTAGACGTTTCAAGGTCCCCTCAAACCAAAAATGTAGAAATCTTGGTTGGGAAATTAAATTTTTGTGGTTAAAGGTCGAAGTGGCGGGGAGATAAAGGGGGTCGTGTGTCGTATCTCGCGAAGGGTCGGACTTAATGACGATTTTGCTAGCATTTACAATTTTTTTTCTAAAACCCATCCCTGTATTCTGAGATCTGTATTTCATGATGAAAGTAATGAAAAAAGTCCTCACGATTTAATTTTTTTGGGAGTTTTCAAGCAATTTGATAGGGCAAGACACCTCAACGTGTATCAAATGCTAGGCATTTTGCATTATTTTTCTTCCATTTGATCTCAATATCAAATTCGAGTGCTAAGATTTAATTTAAATAATTTATGATAAATTATTTTTAGCAACTCTTTTCTAATAATTGTTTTTTAATTGATCATTTTTCCAGCTTTAGATAACAGAAACACAATGGTAAAGAAGCAGGTGTTCGAATTGCTATCTGCTATATGCGTTTACGCAGAAAAAGGTCATGCCTTGGCTCTCGATGCTTTAGAATCTTATAAGGTACGCTTTGAATTAAGTTAGATTGAATTTTTATTGATGTGACTATTATGTATTCGTATAATACGGTCAAACACTCCGATATAATGCCACTCTCGTAAATGGATCGTCTCATAAATTTTAAACAGAGATTACTTCAGTATCTGAGAGTTACTAAATTCAAGATTGCCATTACGTGTGTATTTGCCATTAGTTTATATAATAAAATAATTTTTTTTTCATATTTAGATTACAAAAAATCAAAGGTATAGATTCAGCTTTCTTCTACAAGAACTGAAAGGTTCGGAAGTTCTGTCATATTCAGCCACACTTCTGGGTTTCATTAACTGTATTATTATTGGAACCAATGAGTTGAGAAAGCGAATTAAAATACGAAATGAAATGATTAGTTTGGGTTTATTAGAACTAATAAGTTCTTTGAGGTACGTGGATGATGATGATGTATTCATCCAATGCCATGTTTTTGATACTTCCAAACACGCGGATGACGAACACGAAGAAAGTCTTGGTATTAAATCGACGTCTAGTCATTACGATATCTTTGAATCTGTTTTAAAAAAGGTAAGCTTAAATATAATTCTCTTTTAAATTAAAGTACAGTATTAAAATTAATTGAAGAATTTCCAGTGATTTTTAATTTTAAAATTATAACAAAGGAGAGTCGGTTAGATTCTTTTTGAAGATCATCTTTAGAAACTTTCCTCGGAAACCGTTTAACCGATTAAAATCGTTTTTCCACGCAAATAGAATCCATCTCGGTCTAAGTCATGAAGCAAACAACAATTTAAAATTCGACCCGTGACCGGAGATATACAAGGTCAAATTTCACAATGTTAAGTCTATGGGCGAGAGGAGAGAGAGGTGTCAAGTCCACACGGGCATATCTAATTAAATTTTAATAAAATTAGTTATAAAAATTCCTTCATAACACCGTATTGTTACTTGATAAATTGCTAAAACGCCTTAAAAATGTATTTTTAAAACAATACAGGAAATATAAATACAATTTGTTTTTATAATTTCGGAAATACAGTATTGCTATAATTTGCTTATGAATCAGAGCTAGTAATAATTTTGATTATAAATATTAAAAATACAAAAAGAAAATCTATTAAACTACAGTTTAAACATTAATTTAATATTAAAATTTACATGGTTTCTACAACTCATAAAATTAAAAAAAAATAAATAAATATTTTTTCCATTATTGTATGTAATAATATAGAAAAACGCCATTGAAATATTTTTATTTATTAAATTTTAGATGTATATTATTGTTTTTAAGCTGTTGTAACGTTGCAAATATTTTCGAATAATTAAATAAAATATTTGTATTATTTATCGATAGTATAATTAAAATCTTTATTACAATACTTTCTATTCTTTAAACTATAAAATTCTAATTGTTAAGTATTTTTCATTTGATTTTAGGTGCAAGATACTCCACATTATTTTTCATTTCTTATTCTATTACAAAATTTGGATAATTTAGATCCAAAATATGAAGAAAGGTGAGTTTACTTAAATTATTATCTTTTAAAACTTTTTCTATTTGCCATTTAAACTGTATTTTCAGTGATGAAGCATGGAATCTTTTAGAATCGATCTCCAGCAATTACGTAAAAAAGATGGAACATTTCGGTAGCAAACACATTCAAAATTCTTGTATGGAATCTTATCTTGCTGATCTTGACACCGATGTGGAAAGTATAATGTCTGAAGATTCTGGTCATCCGATATCCAGATCCGAATCTATCAACAGTCATTACAATGTTGAAAACAATGAAAGATTACCCGTCGTCTCAGAAAATAGTTACATAAGAAAGAAAAGAGCGTGTCTGAATTTTATTAACACACTTTCTTCCTCGAAAGAATCTAGTGAAAAAGAATGTGACAACCCGAGTCTTGATGCCTCATCAGTTACAGATGTTGAATCACTTTCAGAAAATTTGTTACCGTTCTCTCATCATGAATCGGAATCTTCTGAAACCTTTCACTCACTTCCTCCTATTTCTCTTTCTACTCCATCATTACCACCACCACCACCACCACCACCACCACCTCCTCCTCCTCCTGGTCTTATTCCTCCCCCTCCACCACCTCCTCCTCTTCCTGGTCTTCCTCTCCCTCCGCCGCCACCACCCCCACCACCCCCTCCACCTTTACCAAATTTTGAAAAATGTATATCATCATCATCATCACCTTCTTTTTCGTGTCATTCTGCATCTGGATCTTCAGAACAGTTTTCTCATCAAGGAAATTTAATTCAATCAACTACCGGAAATTATACTCTCCAATCACTTCCTGCTTATTTACAACCAGGTTCTTCTCATACATTCCCAAAACCGAATAAAAAAATGAAGATCTTGAATTGGTCCAAAATTCCATCAGCTAACGTCATTGGTACGAAAAATTATAATTATTACAATTTAGAATAGTTTTAAATTAAAACAAAAATCTACTGATTATATATCAATTAAAATTCGAACTTTCAGTGATAAACTATCGTAAATAAGCGCACAATTTTGTACGATAGACTATCACTAAAGATTCAAATTAACGATTGTTTAAAGAATATTTATCATCATTATTATTCAAAAGTTAACCAAAGATCTACTTATGAAACTATGCAAAATATTTAGAGAGGATTTTTTCGATTTTAGTGACAATTGTTGCTAATAGCATCTCTGGTAACAATTAAAGACCTTGAGGAAGAACGTGATTTCAATATAAAATATACTCAATTAATATTTAATTAAGCAATTTAAATTATTATTATTATTATTAGGGCAATCAATATGGAATGAACTATATCAGGAATCAAGCAATGTTCATCTTAACTTTGAACAAGTAGAAGAATTGTTTTGTCAAAAGTCGACAAGTAAACCTTTGATTAATGAGAAAAAGAAGTTAAATAAAAACGCTTCTGAGGTAAAAATTAAAAAAGGATTATATATAATTAAATTTTAATAGAAAAATGTTACAGTAATTATTTTATTTATTAGGTAAATTTGCTAGATCCAAAAAGAAGTCTGAACATTAATATATTTTTGAAGCAATTCAAAGGAGGAGAAAAACAACTGGTGGAATTGATTCAAAATTGTCAATCTACAAAAATAGGATCTGAGAGATTGAGAACATTGATTAAAATTTTGCCCGCCTGCAATGAAGTAAGTGTAAAAAATTGATTTTTTAAACTGTTTTAATTAATATATAATTGACTTTTTTTTTTCATTTTTACAATACTGTATTATATTATATTAATTACACGTATAAGTCGTGGTGGTGTAATCAGATCTTCCATAATTATATTTTATATAGAAAATTAGATTATATTAACTTTTCCTAATAAGTTTTCCAATTTAGAGTGGTTTTAACTCGAATCCAATTCCTCACGTATGCGAATGATTCCATTGTGTTGATCGTCGGGTGGTGACCGAGACGATCGAAGAATTAACCCATTTTACTATGGGGTCCGGGCCGAGAATCTAAGTTTTCATAGGCTACCTTACTCGACGTGTCTGGTCCCGTCTTTTACTACTCGGCTACCCCATTGCAGCCTGGTCGAACCAATGATAAATATGACTATAAAGGCTTAATGTCCAAAAGAAGGGCCGTTGAGAATTTTTATAAAGCTGAGGGTACAGCGAGTCACCCTGCCTTTAGCTGCTGGTCCTTTTTTGTTTTGTATTGTTTGAAAAAATGAAAAATGTAGAAAGCTTTTTTATTGATAAAAGCAATCTTGAAAGTTTATTTTTGTTAATTTTTAGGGGATGAAACTACTGAGCCCTAAGTTTTCTTCAGGCCCAGGGAAAATTCTCCAATTCCCCTCCCTCTCGACGATCATGGCCAAAGAGCAAAAAATTCATAAATAAAAAAAAACTATTTCATTATGTTTTGATCCATTCGTAATGAACTAATTAAAGACAACAATATAAAATGTTAAAAATTGAAATTTGCTTAAGTAAACCTAATGCCACTTAGTTTCAGCCCTAAATATTTATAAAGAATAACTTAAATTTTTTTTTTTTGAATTTAGTTAAATTCACAATATATTGATATATATTGTATTTTTTTTTCCTAGTTGATTTCTGTGAAAGAATACAACGGTGACAAAACCAGATTGGGAATAGCAGAGAAATTTTATTTACTTCTATCCGAAGTGAAAGCCTACAAAACAAGAATTCAAGGAATGATACAAATAGAAGAATTTCAACCAAGTGTGGACGTTCTCAAACCTCAAATAAAGCATTACCTAGAAACTTGCGAGACGATTCTCAACAACAAATCTCTTAAAGATTTCTTTAAAATCATTTTGGTTACCGGAAACTTCTTAAATTCCGTGAGAACATTTTTTAAATTCGATTTAGGCCTATATATTTAATGAATTTAAAATAATAATAATAATCGAAGATATTTCGTTGTTTAGGGAAGTTACGCTGGAAATGCTTTTGGATTTCGATTGAATACTTTGGGGAAATTAATGGAAACGAGAGCCAACAAACCACGAATGACATTGTTGCATTATTTAGTGGATGTTGCTGAGAAAGAAGATCAGGAGATGCTGAATTTCACAAACGATCTTCAGTTTTTGTCAGAATGTTCCAAGTGAGTCATATTGAATAATTTTGTTTTTAAACTGTTTCCACTCTGGGTACTAAGAGGTCCTCTTTCAGCGAGCCCATTATACGTTCAACCAGGTCCATAATGGGGCGGTCAGATGGTGAGGGACGGGGCCCACATGTCCGGACGGCCCACTCCCTGAAAAATTCCTGGAGATTTCTCCACCCGTCTGGATTCAATTCCCTGTCCCCTTTAGCGGTAGGATGACACCTTGACTACTCGGTCATCCGGCCGTCTGTCATAATGAATATGATGCCATATGGAATTTTTTTGAATAGTCGGGTATATCGATTCTTCATCCCTCACCACCCAGTCTTTTCCACCGTGGGCGCGAGTGAATAAAACACTGGTCGCAGGTTCGCGCCTGATCAACGAGCTGGCTAATTGGCGTTTTCCAGGTTTTCTTTACATATCTAACAACTAAATATAGACTAGTTTGGCTCAGAAAGTTCTTCCTGAGGCATCCCCTCCATACACAGTTCATTTGTTGAGTCGACATCTCATCAAACCAAACCCCATCGTAGGCCTGTCCGAACCCACAAGGAATATGATTAAATCCAAGCCTCTGAAGACCCACAGATCGAAACGACAGAAAAATAAAACTGCATTATATATATACGAGAGCGGTTTTTCAAGCTCCGATGGTCCATAAAAAAGACAAGTGTAAATAACAAAATGAATTTATTACCAAAAGTTAGGTACAAACATGATTACTTTTCGACATAATCACCGTGAAGATTGAGGCATTTGTCATATCTGTGGAAGAGCTTTTCCATCCCCTTGTAATAGAATTAGGTTAGGTTGTTATTTACACTTATATGTATATACATATTAAATAAAATTAATAAGTTACGTTGGTCTTTTGTAAAATATTAAAAATAACTCTACTGAAGTATTGGTTATATCCTGAGACTATATTCAATATATAAAATTTAAGAAAATGAATTTTCATAAGTTCATTGAAAAAAAAAACTTTAACTTCTATATGAAATTGCTTTTAATTAACACAGTATTAATTAAAATATAAATTGAAATTATCGAGAAGAATTTTATTTTAACACATTTTTCCACTTTCGATTTCGTAGATCTGTTAAGTTCTGATAGGAAAAAGATAAGGAGACAACAGGCTTTTCCTCCTCGATAATTCCCACGTAATTTACGATAAGATCTTTCAAATATTCAGAAAGAAAATTAAATAATGTTTTAAACATTATTTTTTTCATTTTAGTCAGTAAAAAGTTCTTAATTTAAACAGTTACTTACTAATAACTTTAAAACTTCGTATCGCATGTGCACATAATTGATTTTATTTATTGTTATTGAATATTAACATTTTTGTGTTTTAAAAATAGGAAATATGTTTTTATTTTAAATGATTTTAGTTTGTGGTTTGAGATAATTAATTGGATTGGATAGTGTTGTACGCATATTTAAGGTACATCGAGCACCTTTAGTAGGCCTACGTATAAATGTGTATAGAGCCTGCAATATTTCATGTCTATATGTATAGTACAACACAATAAGTAGCACATAAGAATGAAACTATTAGTGCAAAATTCGCTGTTAAAAAGACATAATTGTTATTTCAGACAGGAACATAACTGCTAATGTCTGTCACTTCAATATAATAACAATGTTCGTTCATAGCTTCAAACAGTCAATCCATATTTCACCATTACTGTCAACACATGCTTTTGAATCGTCTCTGTCTCAGGAGCTGGAAAACATAACTTTTTAAAGTACCCTGTATATAATCTTTAATTAATTACTTTTTTTTTATCGAACATTGTTGCTATTCTTGCCTTTCTTGAATCTTGAATTTCAAAATTTATACAGTAGATTCCCTATAACGCGGCAGATACGTTCCTCGTTATACGAATTTCGCGTTGTAGGAATCCTTAAATGCATGAGCCAATCGCAGCCCGACACGTGTGAAGTTTACGGACTACGGCTGTTTGAAAGGTTTTCTTCCATAAAATTAATCGATTCTAGACTAATTCGACTTAACATTTCCAAAATATATTTTTTGGAAAAATTTTTTTGGGAAAAATCTGTATAAACTATGCTATAAACAAAAAAATGTAGGATTACTTACCGAGTGTGCACCGTTCGACGTCGCCATTGCTTAAGCTTGTGTTCGTCGCGGAGCAGCGCACCAAATGGCGGCCGCGATTTCTGATGATATTTTTCTGCGAAAAATTCGTTGAACTTTAGAGACATCATTAATAGAAATAATTTTTATGGCCGTTGAATAAGAAATGTTTCTTTCACAAGAAATGTATAAAATTACAGTGCTGTATTAGACTTACGGTACCTAATTTACATACTGTACAGATGATAGTAAACTTAACTTACTCGACTAAACTCTCCGTAGCGTGGCGCTGGACGGCGGAAAGAAGTTCGGCTGCTCGTCCGCGATGACGAGTTGGCGATGACGTTTTACCGCGTTTTACGAGTACCTTTTAGCGTCTTTATACGAATACCGTCGCAATTTTTTTGCCGCGTTATAGGAATCTACGTTATAGGAACCCGCGTTATAGGGGGGTCTACTGTATACAGTACCTATTTCACTGTTAAACGATCTCGAATATGCTAATGCATTTTCTTATTGGTTTCTTTTATTGCACGAATAGAGCAACACCATTCTCATATGGATTTAAAATTTTAAAAATAATAAATTTCTTATGAAATCCATAAAAATATTGAAGAGTGCCCTATATTAACACACAAGATTTCTAATTCGAATACTTCTAGAAATCATATAACTTAACTGAATGATTTCAAAATACTGTATATTAGTTTAAATAATTAGCTATCGGGTGTGCCAAACACCTGATATCTAATTATTTAAACTTTATCAGAAAATCTTGTGGCACCCCTACAAGTTTATTTCAACATAAGGAGTCAGACTATAGCACTGGGGGATTCGAAATCGAAACCGGGCGGTTGAGAAACCCCAACAATGTTTTTGGGGATGATATGTCGAGTCCTGTTCTTCATCCTATATGCCCATTATGGGCCTGGCCGAATCTACAATGAAACTAAAAAAAAGGCTTTAATGCCTAAAGAGCAGAGAGTTTCAAAAAAGTCCAACGTCTTGTAGTATTGTAAATGTTATCTAGACAATGTTTTTTTTTTCAAATTGATTTCTTTTAATTTATATTTAAATTTGTTCCCTAGATTATCGGTAGAAGGATTAACAATTGAAGTAAAACAGTTGAAATCAGGATTAGAAGAACTCGACACTCAAATTCAGAAAAACGATCCCAGTTTAAACGAATACTTCGGCGATTTTATTAAGGTGAACGTTAAAAATGATAAATAGTTAATTATTAAAATTGCTATAATGAAATTAAATCTCTTCCTCGTGTTTTGTAGAAAGCTAGAGAACAAGTGAATGAACTTCAAAGCGGTATCGAGGAAATTGGACGTTATTCAATTCGTTTGGCTCAACATTTTTGCGAGAACGAATCGAGATTTAAAGTGGAAGATTGTCTCAGCATTTTTAATAATTTCTGCCAGAAAATCGAAACTGCAAAAAAAGTAAGTTTTAATATTTATTTATACAATAGAAATGTAGAAAATTTCATTCGAATTATTCCAGGAAAATGAAGATCGAAGACGACAGGAAGCGAGAACGGAGAGATTGAAGAAGGAGCGAAAAGATGATCCGAAAATTAAGAAAGGTAAATTCTATATTGATTACATTAGATTCTAACATACAGGGTCATACGAAAAAGAATGTTAATATTTAAATTAGTGTAATTTTCATTTTGGAAGATCCTATACGTATATATAATATATAATACAATTATTTTTAGATTGTAGTATCCAAGAAGAAAAAGCCAAAGATGAATCTGCAAAGAAAAAAGGAAGAAGAGGTACGTCATCAAAACAATAAAATCTTAATTACAGGATTAAGTCTATTGCTAAATTAAACTTTTGAATAATTTTTTCCCTAACAAAGTATTGCTTAAATATTAATAAGAGTAACTTAAAATGAAACTATTGTTTATCCTCTGTTAAAACTCTTCTCAACAGATTACAAGTCTCAGTCTCATCCATTCAGTGGACTATTTCGTTTTCGAGAATTTTTCAGAAAATAAATTCACGTATGCACACTAACATTTTTTTTTTTAAAGTTGGCATTGGTACTTTGGTTCTTGGTCGATGGTCTGCATGCTAACGCTTCGCATTTCCTCCTCCTCTTCACTATTAATTAATATCTGTTATTAATTAAATGCTGTTCTTTGTATAAGGAATATCCAATGGCTCGGGCTCCATTACAAATATGAAGTATGGCTATTATATGAATTATAATCACTATGTATTACGTCTTAGTATTCATGGCCGTTGCGATTCCACTGTAGGCACTTCGTCACAGCACTTTACTAGGCGACTTCTTTACTAATTTCCTCCAAATTCTGTTGAACTCGAAAACAGTTTCGGGTGAATTAGATTTTTATTGTTTTCTGGCCACAGATACGAATAGAAAGAATTTGGGCTCTCACGACAAATAAAACCAAGCCAAGTAGGGATCTTTGGTTAAGGCTCTTAGAAAAATTACACTAAAATCATACAAAAACTGTACAAAAACAAACTGAGTCCAGTGCTGGCATGCATGCAGTATTAGTCTTCCAAAAAGAAAGTCTTCTTTTCTTTTTGGAAGACTAATACTGCATGCATGCCAGCACTGGACTCAGTTTGTTTTTGTACAGTTTTTGTATGATTTGGGCTCTTTTGCAGAGAGCCCAAAATCTTCTATTCTGCGTGTTTGTGGTACATGGGACGTTTTATTCTTTCAAGCAAAATTAAGTTTATGGTGGAGATAATTTGCACTTTTTGCACAATGGCCAGAACAAGATTTCCTCGATTTTATGACGATTAGTTATGAGATTAACCTCGTCTTGATACATTTGTTCAGGTTCGAATCAGCGTTCACAGTCTCCTCTGCGAAGTGTAATTGCGAGTGTTTCCATTTGCATCCATGTCTTTTTGGATATTTAATTCTGCTCTTGAATTTGCTTTGGTAATCCATATATGGACATATATATAACATTTCTTCCTGGGTACATCTGCGGGATCATAGAGCACTTACTGTATTTTTGATCATCAGTGATAACGTCTCAGAAAAATCTATGGAAAATGCTTGCGCTAAACGATTTTTTGGCCCGGATATTCTGGTTACCAGAATAATTTGACGTACAGTATTTGTGAGGTTAGCCGATAGGGTGTAAGGTGTCACGACAGTCGAGCGGTCTTAGTCATGTGAGCATGGAAGGACTCACTGAGACAAGTTTACCCTTTAAAACCGTTTAATAGATACATAAATTTCCTTATTCAATTATATTATAAATTATTATAAATTCAATATGTCAGGCGAAACGCCTATGCAACGGTGGGCAACGTCAACAGTTCAAAAAAACGTAAAAATCCAAATGTTTCAGCGATCATTGTTTCTTTCGGCACAGGTGACGCGGAGAGCGACGGCCCCGGGGCACACACCAGAACTTGCAGAGATGTCCTCCGATGACCAGTTGTACCTGGGCGATTCTTGACGTCACGGGGTGGCGAAACCAAATCCTAAGGCGTCGAAAAAGCCGGCACTGTTGACTGATGGGAGCACAAAATCCCAGGAGAGCACTACGAACCAAGAACTCTTAATGTCCTCGAAAACACGGTTTTATAGATTTTCCAACCGTAGTCGCCCCTCCATTGGTCTCTCATCGTCACATGGTGACAATTTGAAACCCTGCGAAGGGCGCGGGAGAGGTCAACTTTGCGACCGAACACGACTCTTCTCCGGCCGCGTTTTCCTCGACTTTAATCTAGCTATTGTTTAAAATCTTTTAACAAAACAAAACTTTCATTGTTTATTTCAGATCTTTAATTTCGTTCTTTCGCGTTATGAAACGTGATTCGTTTAAAAAGCCGTTGAATGCCTTCTTTCGGATCCCGTTTGGGTCCTCACATATTCATTGTTACCTTGATATCTATCTTATCCTTTTATCCACTTTATATAACTGAGAATAGGTTCGATTTCTAGTCTATGGGTCGAACAAATGCATTCGGACATTCAACAGATACATTCTTCGGCTAAGTAGCTTCTGGTGTCGGGCTAACTAGCTTCTTATAATTTGCGTTACTTCGTTCTTCACAGAATCTTCTCTCTGGTTTTCTAGTCCTACATTCATTTTACGAAGTGTGCTGCTATGTTCAAATTTCTGCATCAAGCCGATTCATAAGATTGAACAACACGCTGAGCGAAGTATTTGGTTAGTCGTAGCCTAGTAATTCGAACACGGCTTGCTGATTGGCTATTGAATGCACAGGATGTTCATGTTCACTGGTCATTGGATCAATCTACTCACTCTTAAATGGCATGTATGAAATGAAGGCCAGGCTATTGGACATTCCTTAACATTAGTAATTTCGAGAAATTTTAAGTGTATTTTATATTCTTCGAGCTCACTTTTTTGTTCACCATTTCTCTTTTAAAATTTCTTTGGTATTCTACAAATATCAGTAGTAAATTTCACATTATTATAATTTTACGTTCTCAATTCTGGAATTTACAAGTGAATTAATATGTTAAAAATTTAATAAACTTCCAATTATTTACATTTTCAGGTCGAAGACATTCGTCTTGGGGTGCCAAAGAAGAATGTCTGATAGATATGCTCCTTGCCGATATTCGCAAAGGAGATTTTTCAGTCATGCAAGGATAAAATGTTTTCTCCATAAAAAGGTTGTGATCATTAGAAATATTTTGCAAAAAAAAATTTTAATTTATAAATTCGAAGTCACAATCGATTTTTGAAAGTCACATCGGATGTTGCAATAAGATTTTGTAATATTTTATATATTTTTCTATTAAATGCAAAAATTGTTAAATATTGGCATTTTATTGTTATCTTACATATATAACTTTAAACTTTAACAAATAACTTTCTTAAAGGCTATGATATATACAAAACAAACAACCCATTAAAAAATCTTGAAGTTTCTGCTCGTACTCGAATCAAGATCCCCAGAGCTACAGGCTAACGCCTGTACGATTAAACACAAATAAGACAATAAAAAATGTGTGTATAGTATTTCATTAACAATTTCTAAAAACTTTGTATAATGTTATAATTATTTATTCCACAACTGATATAGCCTAATGAATTGTCAGTACTAATTGATCCATAGATATTTAACATTAAAGATAGTTTACTTTCAGAATTTATGCAAACATTTCGGTGGATTGTGATTGAAGAAATCTTTGTAGTAATAATCTTCCCGCGGATAAAGTTAGATAAATCTGTATTGTTATTTCAGAAAACCCCGAAATTGTTCTAGGACTTCACAAAATCTTAACAATTCCACTATTTGTTCCAACGATGAAAGGGTTTGAAGCTTTTGTATTTGACACAAAAAGATTTACTGTCCACTTTGTTTCGAGATAGATCTCTGCAGAATGGACCGAAACTGCACGATATGAAAAATGTCAATTATCATGCTGATAGGAGCAATTCTTTAGCCAATCTCATATATGCTTTCTATTTCGTATATGCAAACGTTATGTTTTCAGCGAAGATTCTTTTTAAAATTTCTCTTTCGGAGACGTTTTGTCTGTCTTTTTTGTTCGTTTTATTTGTATGAAATACTTGATTTATTTAATAATTTGTTTGATTCCATTAAAGCATTTTCCCTTGAAGACGTTTGTTCCAAAATGGAATAAAAGCATGAATCCTATTGATTTTATCAAAGCAGTGGCGGATCATTGCTCAGGTGCAAGCGCCCGCTTGAGGCCTTTGAAATTTAGCAGCTTCAAAAAGAGAAATCTTCTGCAAACCTCGGCAGTTACCACCACCATCTATATATTGAGATTTATTCTAATTGAAACGATTGACTGATCAGCATTTTAAAATTAAGTAATAAATTGATTTGATAGCATTGCTTATTTAGAAGGGTAGCCTCAAAACTTGGGGTCTTCTCGATCCGCCACTGTATCAAAGCTTATTTTCTGTAAAATCTTAGTATAGATTTAAAATTCAAGGATAATACTTGAAGAGTGATTTGAGAGCCTAATCCTTAATGCATTAGTCAATAAAGTTACGCTCTGAAATACCCATAGAGTTCGAATCTTTTGAGGCAAAAGGCTATCTTATTCTTTTACATTGTAAGATTGGCTATTTAAACAATTAATAAAAACTAGTAAAATTTATTTAAATACTCGAGATTATTTCTTTCTGGTTGAAAGATTTCTGTGGGGATATAAAAACCAACATTGTATATTCAATACAGCAGTTGTTCAAGACTACAACACTGGGATTTTAAGTGGTTATACACTTAAAATTCCAACAAGTCATCAAAATAGAAAATTCCGATGCACTAAAATTTCTTAGGACCATTCATTAACCGTTTAATCCAAAAAATAGGTAAATAATAAAACCAGAGATAAAAATTTCATTTTATAAATTGAAATTTAATATTCATAAAAATTTATATATATTTTTACTGTCATTCTTATCTTGCTATAATTTCATTTAAACAACAAATAAATTGGAATGACAATGAAATGGAATATTTGTAAAATTAAATGCATTTATGTAAATACATTATTATATTTTGTATAATAATAGGATACCGAATAAAATTTTAAAACTGGAAAATGGTATTTTACAAACGTGATGGCGAACAATTTTATGGAATGTAATTGTTGATTTTTAATGATGTTCCTCTCCTTCTATGGTTAAATGTTCTCGTTCAAAGTTCTGGTGGTGATAAAATGAACTGTAGTTATTATTAGAATGATTAACCGTGAGAATTGGCGTGGATGATCTCGGATAAAATGGTTTTAAAACATCTTGATCCATTCTATTTTCAATAAAATGATCTGTATTTAAAAATAAATCATCTTTATCCTTTATGGCAACAAGTTTGTTGGGTTTTGGTGGCATTCTGTTCATGCCTGTGGCACCATTACGACATAATTGCTCGGCTTCATCTCTCTCATGCAATTGTTTATTAACATTTACTGTGATAGGACTATTTGCTTTAGACAAATGACAAGAACTTCCCTCTCCAAAATTTCCCGTAGAATAATTGGATCTATAAACAGTTTGAGATGCTAAAGAGAAACTCTCTCCGTCTGCCGAGTTATAATTTTCTCTCAATTTATTTGAATTTTCTAGTGAAGGAAATGATGATTCGACAGAACCACTAATGTGGCCAGAATCGATAGATGATGCTTTTAAAGGAACGTAATGTTTCTTTGCTTTATATTTAACATAATTCCTTTTATTATTTAATTCTTTGTGCAATTCTGTCTCTGTAATCTGTGATTTGTTATTTCTGTGTAATTCTATACTAGTTTTATTGATAGATGAGGCCAAATTTTGTTTTCTGTGTTCCCTAAAACTGCTGACAGAATTACTATTACTGGTTTCTGAGAAATTTACATCTGTTGTAAGGTTTACTGTATTCATTTCATCTTTATTTGGTTCTTCAATTAAACTTGTTAATTGAACATTACCATATTTAAGCTGAAATTCTAAATTATTTATTAACTTTTGCTTGCTCATCAATAACTTTTCCAGATAATCAATATGAGACTGTTTGGATAGATATTGATTCTTCAAAACCTCTTCATGTTTTTTTAATGATTTAAATTTATTTAACAATTGTTTCTGATTATCTTTACTGATGTTGATAAATGTTTTCATGTTTTTTTCTTTTTCTTTTCCTTCCTGAAGTCTCTTTTCTAATTCTTGTAACAAATCTTCCATTTCCAATGCTTTCTTCTTACACGATTGTAACAAATTACTTTTTTCGGAAGTTTGATTTATGATAAGATTCAATTTCTTTTCTACTTTTTTTAAATGAATGGCAAATCTGTTAACTAACTCTTTCTTTCCGTTTAATTCCTCCGACAACTGATCTAACTTTTGCTGGATTATTTTATGTTGTTCTTTCATGTTTTCAATTTCAGATTCTTTTTCTTTAAGTCCTTTGTCTGCATTAATTAGGGCTAATTCTTTTATAACCAAACAATTGCTAATTTCTTGAATTTCTGTATCCTTATCAGATATTCTTTGTTTCATAAAAGTTACCCAATTGAATAATAAATTACTGTCTGACAATGAAGATGAATTATTTAAAGTTTCCTGATAAAAAGAATTGAAATTTTCTAATATGTCTTCTTTTAATGTTTTCAAAAGTCCATCTTTATAACAAATTTCATTTTGTGATGTTTCTAGTTTTGACTGCAGAACAGCCACCTCTTGAGCTTTTCTGTCCGTTTCTATCCATAATTCTCTATTATAACGTTGCTCTTGCTGTAGTTCATTTTGCAAGGTATTTGCAAAAGCTGTCTCAGCAGCAAGTTCTTTTGCAAGTTTCTTCTATAATTATATTAAAAAAATTATTAACCATGCTTTACAATTAATTCTACACAACATTCTTTACAATTATATATATATATATATATAAACACAAACATTTTAGAATTTCAACAATTAATAGAAAATTTGTTAATCAGAAAAACATAAAAAAGCTTCAATTAAAGATGAAATTCCTCAAAAAATTAGTAATAAAATAGTTTTATGTTCAAAGTAAAAGAAAGACTAAAGGGAAAAAACTCAAGAGCATGTTAGGTTTAAAACAACAATAAAAAAGGCTTATAATTAATTTCTTTTTAAATATGCCAGATAAAGTTTAAAAGCTGTAAGAGAATTTAATCTTCCATTGCGAAAATCCATAGATAAGATGAAATAAAAATAGAATTTTTAAGTCACAATTCAAAGACAAATTTTATATACTGGTAAATTAAAATTATGCTACTGGTATCTTTTTTCTTTTTTTGTGTTTTCAAGCAAATTAATTTTGAAAATTATTATATCAGTATTGCTAATATTTTTACCAAATATTCTTTCTCTTCAGTAGATTTTCTTTCCTTCTTTTCTTGAAGATTCAAGTTTGTTTCTTTCATTAACTGTAATTCTGAATTCTTTAATTTTATTTCTTTTTCCAATATGTCTATCTATAAAAAATAAATAGCTGATTTACAAATGTGTCAAAAGAATTATTTCAAATCACTCAAATAGTAAGAAACATGTATTAAATAAAATTTTTTTATATAAAACTATTTGCTGTCCAATCTGTCTTCAATAATGAACTATTGGATTAAATTCTTTTAGAAATTTTTTTTGTAATAAGTTTTAAAAATATTATGTGAATTGATTTTATTCTGAAAATTTAAAATGTATAATGCCACAAATAAAAACTTGAATAGTATGGTGAAAAGATTTACTTATTGTTTTTAATGTTAAGGCATCAGATCCTAAAATAAAAGGCTGACATTTGATCATTTTTAATAGTGGAAATTTTTACCTATTGTTGTTTGTTTTTTAATAAAGTTATTTCTTCAAACCAATGTAACAGGTACTTCTGTGGCTCTGTAAAAGGATTAACGAATAAACTTGAAAATTAAATATTTTTGTAAATAGGTCAAATCTTAACTTTGAATTTAAAATATTTATTATTCACTTTGACATTAATGATATATACAGAGCATTTTTATTACACTAAAATATGATGTGTATCTATGAATTTGGAAAAAGTTTGGAAGTTAGGAGAGAGTTTGGATAAAAGTAGTGGATGGCAGGGCTGCAGAGTCAGTAAAAAAACACTCGACTCCAACTCTGGCAAAATTAAATACCAAGTCATTTTATGGGGGGCAGAGGCACTCATAGGGGTATCCTACTCTGAACTCTAAAACGAGCTCCAGGCATTTACCCAAATACTTTTATACTTAGGCTCTTTTTTTTAACCTCTGATGGGCCATTAAAAAAAAGACAAGTGTAAATAACAAAATGAATTTATTACCAAAAGTTAGGTACAAACATGGTTACTTTTCGACATAATCACTGTGAAGATTGAGGAATTTGTTATATCTGTGGACAAGCTTTTCCATTCCCTTGTCATAGAATGTTGCCGCCTTATTGAGATGGCCTTAAAAACGTTGTTTTGAAGATCGTCATTAGTCTTGAACCTCTGCCCTCCTAGCCACTTTTCCAGTTCAGGATAGAGGTGGAAGTCGCTTGGCACTAAATCAGGGCTATATACTGGGTGTTTAAAGGTGATGAAGACTTCCACCTCTTTCCTGAATTGAAAACATGGCTAGCAGGACAGTGGTTTAAGACTAATGAATTAATGACGATTTTCAAAATAATGTTGTTAAGGCCATCTCAATTCACTGGCAGCAACATTCTATGACAAGGGGATAGAAAAGCTTGTCCACAGATATGAGAAATGCCTCAATCTTCGTGGTGATTATGTCAAAAAATAACAATGTTTGTACCTAACTTTTGGTAATAAATTCATTTTGTTATTTACACTTGTCTTTGTTTTATGGATCATCGGAGCTTGAAAAATAAACTGCCCTCATAGTTAGTATTTTTAATATTCATTTGTATAAAAAAATTAATTTTTAACAAATATTTAATAAGATGAGAAAGCGGGTGTTAAAATTGTACATCTACATATATTTGACAGCATTTGCACTTCAATTTTACTCTTTTTACTTAGTTCATTTTGCAGTTTTACAGACATTTTTTATTTAAATACAAACAGTAACAAGGATCATGCATGCTGTTTACTTACTTCACAATTAATTCATTAAAGTTTTGGAGTCTGTTGGCACATATCGATTATGTTTACTACTACTAATGCAATGCTACTACAGCAGGGGTGGCCAAAACGTGGCGCATGAGCCAAACTTGGCGCATTGGATGACTACAAGTGGCGCTTAAGTCGGTTCCGAGCAACATTGCCAGATTTGGCTTCATTTCAATTATGAATATTACATAGGAAATTAATTTAAATTAATTTTTGACAGTGTGTCTTGGCAAGTGCACTTCTTACACAATTCGGAGCAATCGACCTGTTGATCTTTTTTTTTTTTTTTGCGTGTACGTTACACGATGCATTCGTGTTCATGTACCACTGGTGTCATATAGAACTATTTTATACAGGTAGCTACACTACAACCACATTTTTCATTGCTTGTTCTGTGGCGAATCTGAATTTTCGTCTTATAAATTGAAATACCTAAATAAGGGGTGGCCGAAATTTTTCTCCGCCCCGGGCTGCTAACACTCACGGTACGCCACTGCGCATGTGAACTCGTCTATCAAAAAATTGGCGCATGGTATGCAAAAGGTTGGCCACCCCTGTACTACAGGATAGTACGTAGCATTACATTAGTAGTAGTAAGCATAATTGGTATGAGCTGACAGGCTCCAAAACTTTATTTACTTCACAATTAATTCATTAAACAACATGTATAATCTTTGTTATTGTTTGAACTGTAAATAAAAAAGTCTGTAAAAACCAATAATGAAGACATCCATGTTTTTGGCAACAAATAGAATGTATCATTTAAAGTCCTGTAAACCCACCAAATTTTAACAAGCATGGCTGATGAGGGACAGATAGACTGTCTGAAATGTATACCATAGTTATAACAAAACCATGTTTGTCCATTACTGTTTGATTATCCTGAAAAATATCACTAGTGTGTGATAAGTCCTACATAAAGCCAAACCTTAGTGCTTATAAATCCAAAATCTACTTAGTTCATTTAAAATTGTGATGAAACAAGAGGAAATTTTACATTTAGATTTAAAGAACATTTAAAAGTAATTGTACAATATTTCAGAACTTTTATAAAAATATATTTTATTGACAAATTATTCAGTTAAAAAAACTTGTCATAATATTAAAGTAGGTAATTGTTCACTTCTTATTCAATTAAATTTTATGCAAAATAAAACAATCATCTTTTATAATTACAGGATTTAATCATGACAATTGTACTCATCTTTATATATCTAAATCAAATATAACTAACAATGATATAATATATTAAATAAAATTATTTGTTATATTGAATATAATTGAAGCGTGCAATGCCATAATGTTGTAAATGCCATTTTTTTCTAAATACGTTTTATTGAAGAATTGAATTCTAAATGCAATGTTTTCTGCCACAAAAGAATATTGTGGTGATATTGGCAGTGTAAATGGCTGTATTTTGAAGATAATTTATGTGAAAATATAACATTTAAAGTGCCAGAGTGCAAGTCATGTGACTTTTGGAATGTAAAATGTTGTGGCTTATACTATATTTACATCATTTTGATATTCTAGAGAATTTGTAACCCAGTGAGTCTTTTACCATTCTATTGTAAAATTTAAATGAATTCATTCATTAGAAAAAATGTTTTTTACTTCTGAATAGTTTCTTTTTTGGCATTTACAACATTATTGAATTGCATGCTTCAATTAAATAATAATGCACCTACAAAATATTCCTTAAAGAAAACTGTTGCTATGGATAGTGTTTAACTGGCACATAAAATAGAGGAAAACTTTGAAAATTGGTAAAATATTTGTTTGAGAAATAATTCTCAAACAAATATTTTACCAATTTTCTTCAGTTACAAAATTAAAACATTGAAACCATCATATAGACTTCAGATTATTAACAATATAAAGATCACTCACTGAAAAACTAAAATTTTTTGGATTCCAAATCTAACTACAAACGAAAAACAGTATTTTGCAACCTATGTAACATTTATAAGAGAATGTTTTGAGAGATCTTGAAAGTAATTTGGTTTTCAGAATTAATGATTAAAAGTAAGTACTCATAATGGAATGTTAATAAAAATAATTATGGTAATTTACTGCACAGTTTCAACATTTAGTTATTGAAGTATAAAACTCCACAAATAGATTTTAAGACAATCCTTCATACTATAATAATCATCCTAACATATAATGGTTTGTTAACCTTGAATTATATTTTTTATTAAGTATAAATACCATAAGGTGTTGTTTTAAGACTTGAATACATATAATTTATTCAAGTTTTCATGAATGATGAATAGCATGGATTAACCTAACCATTGTCATTGAATCTAACTCTTGAGTCAGCAAATCATACTTATTCAGCTTCTGACATTATGAACACAGAATTACTGAATGTTATTCAATGTGGTGAATAAGATACTGCAGTTTGTATATATTTTTCTCAAGTAATATAACCAGGATTAAATATTTTCAATGCCGTTTTTTATGCATCTTCAGATCCTCAGAATTTTCAACTTTCAAATATATGTTTGATTATGGGTTGCAAAGCTGTTGAGAGCTTTTCACAGATATTTGATACAAATGAATTTCATATAAATTCAGTTCAATTTAAGAAATAATTTTGTGTAAATTTTTTAAAATTCTTACATAAGATTCAAATTGTATCAAACATCTGTAAAAAGAAACAATGGCTTTGAATGCATAATCAAATATATGTTTGAAAGTTGAAAATTCTGAAGAGAATCTAAAAGTGGGAGAAAAATGTCCCAAAAAACATTTAATTCAGATTATATTTGACTGAAATATGTTAGTGTTGTTTATATTAATTTAACATTTATGGAGTTGAAGATATTTTGGTTAGCCAAAATTATGATTAATGATTTTCACTACCTGTGAATGATTTTATTATTATTGAAAGATTTAAAAATAATAATAAATTTATGAATTTATTATTATCTAATAAATTTTAGTGGAACCAAACTGTTAAAAATTTAAAGTCAAATTTAAAAACTGCATTTAAATAAAGTTTGTTTTGTATTTTAAATATTTCATATATGATTCTGAAATACTAAAAGTAACTTACCTTTATCATCAACTTTTCTTTTTCTTCAACCAATTCATGTATTTTCTTTTCAAATTTATTAACAACACTATCTGTAAATTCTTTTCCTTGATTTTCTAATTGTTCAACTTTAGCTCTAGAAAATATCAACATTCTTTAAAAAATAAATAAAAAATTTTTAAATTTTGTTAAAAAAGAATGAAATGATCTTATTATTATTATTAAATTTAAATAATTTTAAAAGAAATTTCTTTTTTATATTTCTCTATAAGTTCATAATTAAATATTCTAAAACAAAATTGAAAAAATAAAACCACTAATTTTTCAAACATTTTTGATTTTAATTAAGTAAAAATTTTTGTTTTTAAATTTAAAGCAACAAAAACATTTTTTCTGCTAATATTCAAAGACCAGTTCAATATAATACCAAAGATCAAAAATATGAAAAATTATTTTAAAAAGTCAAAGTGTGTCTACAATTGTATAAGCTAGAATTATCAAAAAATACATTTGTATTATGTAAAAATAAAATATGGTCTTAGAATATATCACAAATAAATTCTTCATGTCCATTTAAACATCTTATCAAGGACAAGGGAGATTTTTTTCAGTAATGCAAAAGTGTATGCATGTGATGCATTCTTGTTTTTCTTGTTCCAATGCTAAAATAACCAGTACTTAGTGCACCATTATGCTGGTACATTTGGTACCAGCATAATGGTGCACTAGCTCATTCTCAGACATACATGCATCAGTAGCTTGAAGAATGGTTTGGCAACTGATGGATAGAAGAACACAACTCTGTTCCATTATCACCATATTCCACAGACTTGACTCTTCTGGATTTTTTCTTGTATGGTGATTTAAAAACAACAGTGCATGATACTCAGCAGCACTTTGTGATGTTGGCAAACTAAAGAAGTATATACAACAAGCTTGTGAAATGGTAATGCCAGGAATGCTATATGCCATCCATAATGCCAAGCTCAACCATGTACATCTTTGTATTGCTGCTGAAGGTAGCTGTTTGGAACATGTTCTCTAACAAAATAAAGCTCAATTTTTGTAACAATTCCTGTAATGTTGTCTTTGTCGTTTACAGTCAGAGATTATTTGTATGTTATACTAGTCTTACATGCATACACTCATGCAATGCTGGAAAGATCTTTATTGTTGCCCTCTGGATATGTTTTAGTAGACACCCTATTTTTAACACAAATATAAACACTCTCAAAGGTGATATTCATCTTAAATAATTTCTCTATTTTATGCAAAGATATATGCAAATGTGTGTATTAGTAATTATTTAAACTTACTCACATCTATCTCTATTTATTACTTTGGAACTTTTATTGATTTATTTAAACAGGACAACAAATAATAAAATAAAAAATTATTTTTGTTCTAAGATAATTAAATTTTTATTTTTAATAAAAACCGCTTTTAATAAATTCTTCTTGGAGTTTTGTTTTTTAAATATTCAATAAAATTATTTGGATGATCTCAGTTCACCTATTATGTTATTTCTCAAAATACTACCGTGTTTCCCCGAAAATAAGACATCCGCAGAAAATAAGACCTAGCACAGATTTTGCTGAATTGCGAAATATAAGACCTCCCCCTGAAAGTAAGACCTAGCAAAGATTTTTTAGTGGTAACGGTCATCAAAGTACAGCCACTGATTGGTCAGCAGACAATTACG
>NW_019384805.1:31640-48692 GCF_000671375.1 Centruroides sculpturatus
TCTAAGTTCGACTTGGGAATTTTTTTGTTCAATAATAAATGTGAATTCTTCTTCCTGGAAAAAATAAGACATTCCCTGAAAATAAGACCTAGCGCATTTTTCAGAGCAAAAATTAATATAAGACACTGTCTTATTTTCGGGGAAACACGGTATTATAAATTTTAAACTAACATTTTTCATGTAAAATAAAAATTAATTTTTTCCAGTAATAATATAAACTTTTCTATATAGTTCATTTGTAATTTTTTACATTAAAACAGAAATACAAACATTATATAAATATAAAACAAGCAATTATTTATTGTGACATCATTGTGATGTTGAGCTACAATTTTTAAATTTTTTAAATTTATTGACAAGACTATGTCTTGTTTATAAAATTGTACTGCCTGCTGTATTACCAGCTTAGAGGTATGAAGGAGTGCATGTCAGGAGTTACAATTTGGCACAGAGTATTAGGAGCCCAATCATGCGCACATAAAAAAAACCCAGACTTGTAGGTACTCAGGGGACCAAGAACCGAGTCAAAATAAAATACAAAATGGCAACACCACTCTCTATAAACAGGCAAACCGAACTCAGGTGGTGAGAGTATCACCTAAAATTGTTCTAGGAATTGGACTCTGACCCTAGGACTGAACACACAGTATTTTCTTTGTTAAATAAAATTTGTAATCTAATTTTGTAAATTTGGGAGTGCTTCAAATATGACATTAAAACAGGGTTTTATGTCGTTATACGTAGGTTTTTAAACATTATCTAGTATAGTAAAATTGTGGGACCGATAAAAATTTGCCGTTATATTAGGGTTGTCATTACATCCGATGACATTATAAACAGGTTAAACTGTATATTGTTTAGGCAAAATAAAAAAATAATTTCGGACGATACAATAGCCATGATTATTTTTTCAAAAACGGGAAATTTTCGTTACGCATCAACAAAAATTCAACCTGGGCCAACACGCAACAGAGAGAAATTTCAAAATTGGATAGGTTAATTTCATTGAAAATGCATCGTGGACAACCCCCTGGTTGTGGCAGCAAAGTTTGAGCAATCGCGCCCAAAGGCAGCAATACCAAAGAAGATTGGAGAATGAGAATCAGACTCGCCTTGAGCATCAAGTGATTCCACTTAGTAGTGAATCTCCGAGACATAGTCTTGTCCAAAATACGGTTTTGCCGTTTTACTTGTTTAATTTAAAATATATGCTCTCTACCTCAAATTAGTAATGTCTTGGCCCTGTACATCACACTTTTCCTGTTAGCAATAAAATCATGCCAGTCATCTATCAACTCCTTTCAGGTGAAAATTTTTTAATTAAAATAAAGTGACTTCCAGTCGGCATCGTAAGTTCATATATAGTGTCTCTAATGTTTCCATATCAGGTCTTGGTTTTCATCTACTTATCTTCATTCTCAAGATTAAGGAAGGGCAGACAATGGACAACAGTAGGAATTGATAAGTCTACAATTTTTTCAAATTGCAGTCCAATTAAATATAATTGAAACAAATATTTTTATCATCATCAATACATTCAGATGTATATATAAAATAGTTGTGTTAAAATGAAATAAGTGTTCATACATATAGTATAAAATTAAAATAATATTACTGTGCAATATCTAGTTGTGCTTGAAGACTTCCTGCTTGCTTTCTTGCATTCACTGCTCTCTCTATAGCAGCAGTAAGTTGTTGTTCATGATCTTTAAAAATTCTGGATAGCCTAAAATTATATTTTGGATCAATATATTAATATAATTTACACACACACACTGCTCCCTTCTATCAATAAGTTTTGAGACAGTGGTTGTAAGACATTATTATTAGAAAAAAACAGTTGTACAATACCATTTTCAAAGTACTTTCCTTCTCAAGCTATGCACTTCTGTGATTATCTGTACCACTGCTGTAAGCAGTCAGCAAAGCCATTTTTTGCAACAATCTTTTACAATGACAGCTTTACTGTAGTTACTTGAACCTTATCACTTGTGAAGCATTGACCTTTCAGCTGTTCCTTCATCCTGGAGAAAAGAAACAAATCTGCAGGTGCTAGATTGTGAGGCAAAAGACACATTGTTCCTAAACAAGTACTCTGCAACTAGAGTGGATTGATGCGCTGGTACATTGTCATGGTTTAGATGCTAGGCTCAAAGATTGAATAGGTTCAATAAGCAAAAAAATCAGAATGTATTGTGACTTTATAGAAACAGCCACAAGAAATTTTACATTCTGGCTGTTTATAAAGAGCCACTATGTTATCTAGCACTTTAAAAAAATGCTACAATGTGAAATTTGTGTTGTGACAGTTAAAAATATGACTACAACACATTCTAGCATTAACAACCTCTAAGGAGTTTAAAAGATCAACAGCAAAATTCATTTATTTTTGCAGGAATTGTGAATCTGACCAAAGAGATAGCAAACTCGAGGACACATCATATATGTTGATGTTGTTATTGTAAGCAATTGTAAACTTTGAGCCAAACATAGGTTCATCTTTTAGAAGCCCACAACTCTGCTTGATTTTATTGAATTTCATCACAAAGGTATATCAAAATCTCTGTTTACATGACTTTGTTCAAGGCACAACATCTGATAAGTTTCAAGAAGCCAAGGTGTAATTATCAAGGTGGCTTAAAAACTAGCTAAGCTGACTGCTTCCAGCAATGGTATTGATGTTGGCAGACTGCATACCTGCAGAAGGGAAGTACTTCAAATTGGTATTGTGTAACTCTTTTCCTTCAATAAATAATTTATTATAACCTCTGTCTTAAAATTTATTGATAGAAGGTAGTGTAATAACAATAATAATAAACATTCATATAACAACTCAGAAATACGCAGTTACAAGTCTTGTATGTGTTTTAGTGTTACAAGTTGTAAATAATTTACTCAAACATTTAGTATATAAAATTTTTACTTTTATACCAAGATTAAAATATTTATTAATATCAAACACTTTTATTAAGTTTTTCATGATTAATAATAATTGAAATATAATACAGGATTGTGAAACAGTTAAAGAAAAGAACCTGAAAAACTATCAAGAGTTTAATTATTACAAAATCAACTTTTCAAAAATATAAAAATTTTATATTTAAAACTTACAAATAATAATAATAAATAAAACAGTATTCATGCAACTGTCAAGTACTTTAATTAAATCATATTAAAAACAATAACAGACTAGTCTATTAATATTTAGGATATAAAAATGTATATTTTAATTATATTAGATAAATAATATCAGTAGCTAATATTTTGTTGTTGTTATTTGTAGAATGGGCTAGAATTTCAACATATTTTCATCATATTTTCATTTAATGACTGAAACTTTTAATAATAATAATAAAAAAAAGAGACATTTTTAACAATTATTATCTGGCCAGTTGCAGATTCTAAATAAATAGCCTTATTTTACTTATTTTATTTTTTGCCCTTACAGCATCTAAATTTATTACTGTTTGAGTGCCTATCACTTTAAAATTTCATGTTCATAATCTGTATTTTGATTATTATTAGTTTTGAAGCAGTTAGTTTTAAAATTAAAGAAATGTATTTGGCAGTAATAAATATTCTATTCTTTATATGTAAAATTCTTATAAATAATTAATAAATTCAAGAAGAGTAACTAATATTTCTACAAATTCAATAGCTTATACTGTCCATCAGAACATAATTGAAGAACGATAATACATTTTAAATAACAGACTTGTTGGAACGTTACTTCCGATTGGATAATAGAACTTCACGTGGTCAATATAAAAATATTTTTTTTTAAATTTGTTATAGAAGTGGCACAATGTGGCTATCTTTTAAAGTTTAAATTTAATGAAGTAAGTTTAAAATATGCCATTTGCCAAAATATTTAAAAATGCAACTTAGGGAAATTCTGTTCCAATCATGAACTAAATGAGGTCGTCTATGTCACTGCAATGTAGGTGGGATCACCAATCCAAAATCAATAAAACATTTATTCTAAAGCTAATATTTCCACAAAATAAGTAGCTTATACTTTCTGTCAGAATGTAAAACAAACATAACCAAAATTTCATTTGGATTGGACAAGAATTGCAGGAGTTATAAGGAATTCACACATACACAGATGATGTTTTTATATTATTAATTCTAATAATTTAAATATGAAAATTCTTTAACGTTATGAAATATGAACAATTTTCATTTATAATGTAATTAAATATGAACAACATTTTCAATATTATAATGGCTTTCACATTTTAGCTGATCATATAAAGGCTATTTTTGTATCTTTAAATAAATTTAACTATACAATATCATAAATCTTTTTGTAGAGCCTATGTAGTCAACAATTCTAAATTTAGAATATTCTAATACAGGAAATATATTTTATTTATCAAAATACTTTTTTCAAATACAGTAGAACCCTAATTATCCAAAGTAATGTGAACCAATGCTGCCTTGAATAAAACAGACAGCCATAGCCACTTTGGAATAAAAATTACAAATATAAGACCTATACAGTATCACTTTTAAATCTCTTCTTATGCCTTAGTGAATTTAATCATTGAATGCCAAATGATACTGTATAGTATCATTTGGCATTCAATGATTGGCTATTTTCAGCTACATTAAGAATTAATTTTGAGTAATTTGTTACTAGAGGAACATGTTAAATATTAATTTATTCTAATTATTAAATTAAATAAGAGATGGTGCCTAATTCTACCTCTAGTAACAAATTACTTAAATTAATAATGCAGCCGAAAAAATAGTCCAATGCATTACGGTATCATTTGGCATTAACTAATAATGTCAAGTATTGAGATGTTTATGTATATTTAATCATTGCATCTTTTATCATACAGGTAATATGATAAAAGAACAAATAGTTTTATTCTTTATATTCTTAAAACTGCTTTTACAACAGTTTTAAGAATAAAGAAGTGTATTATTATAGTTACATTTTAATATGAATGGTTTATCTCACATTAAAGTCAAATGATAAAAGGTAATAAACAAATAATTTTGTAATAATCATTTTAAGTGTTTTTAAAAAGTCATTTAGAATTTTTTGTTTTATAGCAGTTCCTCCCTTCTTTGTTATAATGTTTCACAGTAACCTATCATTTTTCATGGACAGTCTGTCACAAATATGTCAGGTCACCATTTGGCTCACCTATTCACTTTTGGCTGCCCTAAAAGTGGGTTGGAAGAAAGGTTCTCTTAGTTCCCATAGAACAGGAAGAGTAAAAAAAAAGTCCCTTGATACCAAGCTGACTTTTTTTAACTCTTTCTGTTATGCTGACATTTTTTTTAGCTCTTCCTCAATACAGTTGAGGTAAAAAGTATAATTACTACAGTATTTACATGCTCAGTGCATTCAAGGCAAAGTTTTTTTGAATAATAAGAAAAGTAATATATTCCACTAACAGATTTGCTTTGGATAATGTGAAACCTTGGTTAATCAGGGCTTAGATAATTGGGGTTCTACCATATTTTTTTAGAAGCATTTTTTAAAAATTATTATAAATTTACCTGTCTTTATGTTCTTCAATTAACAGGTTATATCTCTCAACTGAATTTCTTCTATTTTCTTTTAATTCTACTTCAAGCTAAATTAAAATAATTGCAATGTAAAACAATGAAAATGCAGCAAACATGTAGCAAAATAGTAAGGATATTAACTAAATCATTTTAGAAATTATATTATTATTTATGAATTGCATAAAATGTGTTAAATTACCTCTTTGACCTTAGATTTAAAAGAATCAACTGTGTTTTTATATTGACTCAAACAATCTTGTAATAAAATAAGAAGGCCCTCTAGACTATCTGGTATTGCCTCGTTAACAGAAAAAGTAGGAAGATGTTCACAAAGCAAATTCTTCATTACAGCAGCTGTATGATTTAAAGATTTCAACTGCTTAGGATCAACATCACTCCAAATACTCTGTAAATTAAACTGCTTATATTAATATATAAAAAAAAGAATTAAACATTTCAAATAGTTACTTAAATAAATTACATGAAAAACATATTGATTAGATAATCTGGAATAATGTACTTTAATTAAAATATATTTCTTTACTGTATTTCAAGTTCTATGAACTATATTACAGACAAGTGATACTGATCTGCATGCATATAAGAATTTTAATCTGAAGTTCTTTATTGCTATTTTCTTCAAATTATTTTTATAAATATAATGTTTTCTATGGTAATATTTAATGCAAGTTTTATCGCTTTAGAAAATTGTATCATGTGTAAGAAATATAATCCTCTTTCTTCTTTTCCATCATGTACTATTTATCAAATTTACAATTATATCTGAAAATCCTCAGACGAACACATTAATATGAAAATTAGTTTCAATGTTTGCATCATCTTTTATTTGTTATATGAAATATAATAAATATAAAAAATACTTTTTTTAACTATAATAAATTATAAATTATTTGTGCAAAAGTTTTATATATTAAACATTTTTATAATGGATATAAATAAAGATGTGTAAGCAAAAAATTCTGCACAAAAATCAAATTTCTTTATTTTTACAATGTGATTATCCATGAATAGAACAGCAGAGTTTGGATTTGATGTGTTGTTTCAGTTCTAATCACTCTCACACATCTTTTGTTTCAGCTGGTGTCAGAATCATTCAACTGGTTGCAGCTGAGAAACATTTAAAACATTGTTCTCTTTGCTGATGTAATGGATTCCATATTTCTCTACCATGGAAACTGTATCTGTTGCATAATGCGTAGCTGCAAGGTTTGGCCTAAGACATACAGGCCATTAGTGTGGCGTTTCTTGAGGAATGAGACCACTCTTCTCATTTACTCCTTTATGAACATTTCCTTGTTTAATGCAAGGCAAGAGAGTGCTAAGAATGTTTCAGATCTTCCTTTTGGATTAATTGATACCCAAACAAGAAATTTTGCATGGCATTTAAATTTTAGATGAGGATCAACCACAATGCCATCCTTACAATAGTACCGTACATGTTATTCCCAGCAAATTCACTTCTGTCAAAGATAAAATAGAACTTACTGTCCATAACAATGTCCAGTCCATTCAAAACCTCAAAATCACCCTCATGCATTTTTTACAACACAGCCCTTTCTGATTCAAGTTGTTTTTCAGTATATTTTGTGGCTGATTTCCTTCAAGAGGTTAACATTTTGTTTGACTAGAAAGTCTGTAACATACTGATAAGATATTTTGAACTTTCTTCTAAGTTTTCTTAGCAATTGTCCAACTTTTCCAATCATGTCTCTTTCCAAAGATTCCCTTTGTCTATCTGTCATTTTAATTTTCTTTTGTCCACTCCCTGGACATCTAGCAACAGTCTTATCATTTTCCAGTCTTTTTATGATGCTGTAAACTGTCCTTCTTGCCATTTCCTAATTCCTGTGAAACTCTCTTTTTTATCATTTTATTTTTAAAATTTACCAATTATACTTCTCTGCTCCTCATTAAGCTGCTCCATTTTATTTACATTTGGAATATTGCTGCCATGACTAAAGGAATTTAAATGTATAGGGTCTGTGCAACAGTGGCGTGCCGTGACATTTGATGACAGGGAAGCTGTGTTTCTGTAAGAAGCCGACTTCCAGGGGCAATCAGTTAATTCTTTAAATGTATTTTTAATAGATTATTTATCTGACGTAATTAATAAATAGTTATTAATAAAGTTCAATATATTTACCTCTGTTATTAGATTCAATAGATTCCCTATGCCCTCTAAATGCCGATTCTTGCTTTGATAAAAACATATAACATCTATTAATTTAAATATATCTCAGTTATAATTTTCAATATTTATTTTATACTGTTTACTAATGTTAAATTCTATTGCGCTTTGATTTCCAAATTGCTTCAAATACGAAAGAATCGACAATTTTTTGCATCTTTTGCCAGCTAAATTGTCAAAGCCATTCTTATTCCACACACTAATTTCATTTGAAAATAGTAGGCAAGCCAACAAAACAATTTTTGCATTTTTGTGCATTTACAGAACGATTTTGTCATGAAAATGTTGAACAAATTTTTTTATTGAAGTGTTTATATTTAACTTAGGCATTGGCCTTTCTCTTTTAATAATGTTTTCTTTTTCATTATATGATCTCGAGCCAAAACTTTTTTAAAATAAATTTTCAATATCGCAATTACATTCCGAATCGCTAGCCACGATATAAGGGCTAAAATTAAAAATAAAATTATAAAAACTTACTTGGTGAAATAAAATGTGTGGTGGATATACATACCTGGTACAAAACATTCTTCAATTGTATGAATATACTTTTAAAGAAAATTATAATTAAATATAACTTTGTAATGAAACGTACATGAAAATAACATAAAATATTCTTTACTCTTTAAATCTTAACCACTTAGTCAAATAGCTCCCTACGAGTGGAATCAGAGACGGTCCTGCTAGGTGTGCGGTGTGTACTGTACATGCACGCGGGCTGCCAAATCCCGAGGGTGCCGATACCCTCGGGATTTGGCAATGTCAAATGCTTCTTTTGTCGCATCACTAATATACCTCAAAAGACGCGACAGGGTTCTTGTAAATTTTAAACGTTTCTCACCATAGCTGTAAAAGTCTAAATATGTTAAACTTAATAGATTGTCCGTCGTTTGTTTTCTAACTAATTCGTTTTAGGACCAGGTGTTGTCCACGGAAATTTCCAAAATTTACAACTTTTCGGTCACTCTCGTTGAACTGGAAAAATTTCTGTTTATATTATGTTTAATATTACGAAGAAATCAGTCCCCACTATACTCGGCTAGAGATTGGATCGGTTAAGCTTTTGTAAAATTAAGTAAAATTTCGGCTTTTTCATCAGGGTTTTGTTTATGTCCCTAATTCCCTAATAGCTTAATTATTTAACTACTTCTTAAGTAGAAATAAGTCGGAACCAGTTACTTTGTCCTCGAATATTTGTAGTCTTGGGAAAAAAGTGGAAAGACAAATTTTTATGACAACAAATACATAAATCATAAATTTAAGCAAAATAAATTCTAGAGTTTTTTCTGTACCTTGTGCATCTCTCTCATTCATTGAATTTAGTTGTAAATGATGCTACCAAAGTAACAGTTAATTTTTTAACACTGTACAAGAATTGTACATGTTTTCTTCTACATTCCCTTATAGATGAGACATACAAAATCGTAATATCACTGGCTTAACATTGAAATCTGTAAGTAACATAAGATGGGAGAGCGGAATAAAAGCAGAATAAATATATCAAATATTTTAATGAATTTTTTTTTTAACTTTTGTCAACTACACAGAACTATCATAAAAACATACAAGTAAATTCTTATCGAATGGGTTAAGTTATAAATCTACTCATGATTCACATAATGGTGCAAGGGCAGCCAAATATCTAGCAGGCAGGCGACTAACAGCCCAGAACCGGTCCTGGATAGAATTGGAAGCGTTATATGTGTAGCATCCAACCAAGGTCCTAGGCTTCCACCAGCTAAACTGGGTGAGGTTAGTGCTCTGTAAAGCGCATGCGTGAATTTTTTCGGATGCTGACGATACAGTGCTTCCACTCCGCCACTAATATTCGAATGTACAATAGCAATCTTATCTTTTTTTTCACGTGTAGTATAGAAATTTGTAATAAGATATAATGCGGTTATAATAAAATATTGTGCGATTATTTTCATATAATTAAAATTAATATGTATTTATTTTTTATAAAATACAAGGGAAGCGGTGTTTCCACTGCTTCCAATGACAACACGCCACTGCTGTGCAACAATCTACCCTAGCACACATTCAAATTTATTTTTTTAAAAAGATATGCCTGCCAAATTGTGCAGATTTTTAGTTTACACACCTATAGTTAATTAAAAATTTTTTATATTTAAATTAAAAAATATACTAAATAAATTATATATGTTTAATAAAATGATTAAATCTAAATGATAAATTTGTTTTTAATTGTAAAGCTTACCAATAAAGAAAAAATATCAGATATGTAGTAATCTTTTGACTCGCATTCTATATTTTTATCTTCAGAAAGAATCGCTGAAGTGTTTGCATCCATTAACATAGTTGCATCATTGCCAGATTCTTCATTGTTTTTATCAGATTGAGTTGTTTCAACAATGATGCTTAGTTCACTCGATTCTTTAGTAAAATTCTGAGTATTGTTAGAACAGTCATCTTTCATTGATTGGTCAGAAATGTCTTCACTAGCAACAAAAGTATCTGCATTTTCAGTCTGTGAACGATCAATAGAATTAAATAAATCTTTCTTTTTTTGTAGTAAAAGTTGGATATTTTTAAACTCATTCAAATCTTGTTTGTGATCAGATTCATTACTTTCTTTCAGAAAAAGTTTTAATGAAGAATTATTATTAGTATCTTCTTCACTGTTAAGAGCTTCCCTCTTTTCATTGGCATTATCACTTTTGTTAATAATTGATGAAAAGTTTTCAATTAAAGATTCATCAAGAATTTCATTATCATCCATAATTTTTTGATATGTAAAATATTATAGCAAAGTATTTACACATTTTTAGTAAAATTACATTTTATAGTTTATTTAATATATTATGAATAAATTGTATATTCCAAAATATAAAAATATATGTATAATATTTTTAAAACACTTTCTTGGTGTCATTCATTGAAAATAAAGACTTTATTTTATAGTCAATGTTCTTCTTACTAACATTCTATTTTCAAATCTGAAACAGAAAACAGAACATAAAAAACAATTAAATGTAATTTTTCTAATCTTTTCATGTACTGTAAAATACAATCTTGATAATCCAACATACATGGGACCGGAACAGCATTGGGTTAAAAGTACAGTCAACTACCCTATAACACTTGATAATTCCGTTTTATATGAATTCCATGTTGTACGAGTCACTTAGATTTTACCAATACATGTGCCGGGCTGTGAACGGCTCACGTATTTGTAAAATCTAAGTGACTCGTACAACATGGAATTCATATAAAACTGAATTATCAACAGTGTTATAGGGGGTCGACTCTATGGCAAATTGGCACATAAATGAATTTGACAGCATAGAATCAGCTGTTAATAATGCAGTAAAACACAAGTTGGACTACTTATCAAAACATCTGAGTGTGTCATGGTTAATCAATGTTGCCAAGATGGTGGATTCCCACTACATTTACTGGGATATTGAAGTGACCATGGGAAATTTCAGAGGACTGATTTTTTTATACTTATACAGTATTTTGTTATAAGAAACTATAGTATCTTTTTTTGAGCAATCTAAGATAAAGAACCTGACAATCTTTAATACTTTGTCCAAGCTCAGGCTTGATATCATGCCATGTTTAGTGGGAAGATATTCAAATTTTATGGAAGTTACAATTTGAACTAGTTAGAAGTTTGTGACTTGGCAACAGTATCAGTAATACCCAGGGTTGAGAGTGTTGGGTTACTGAATGCATCAAACTAGCAAACAGTCAGATTATCAAGATTGTAATGTAATTTAAAAACTTACTTATTTTAAAACTCATAACAAATAGAAAGATATATTTAACTAGTTATTACAAGAATCTCTTCCTATGCTAATCCAATTTAGACTGCATTTCTTTGAGTAAAATCTTACTAGAAAATTTATAAACTTTCAAGCTTTATGTTCACCATCAGACTGCCACTGGATAGCAAAGGAGGTTGAGAGATCAGCCTAAGATGAAGGTGGTCAAAAAACCCCAAGAATTTTTCAGGGGGTGATCTATTCCAGATATGTAGTGTCCTATCCCTTACCATCTGAGCACTTTATTGTGGGCCCAAAAAAGAGCTTCTTAGCATCCACAGAACAAAAGAGTAAAACAAAATGATATACTTGCCACCATACGTCAACAACAGAAATAACTATAAGAGAAGTCATATATTATTCATTGCTAGTAATTTTTACTAGTAATCAATATTAGTAATGTTTTTTGGAAAGTTATATTATGTTGACAATCTACACTTTGAATATATTTTTAATGCTCACAAATTACACTTTTTCCCAAACTGGCTCCAATCCATCTTTGATTCAAACTATAGTGGTCCCACTTTTACTAATTTTCTCCAAATCTTCTGGAATATTCATACTAATGGTGTCTATTCAGTACTCCTCCTCCCAATCTATAAATATTTTTATGACTTTATGTATAATTATTGGGTTGCAATTTGAAAAAATAGTAGACCTATAAATTCCTTAATCTTGAGAACGGAGTTAGAGGAAAATCGTGACCAAGAGGCTCCAATTAACTATATATGAACTTCCAATGCAAATAGAAGTCATATTATTCAATTAAAAACTTTTCTCCCTGAAAGGAGTTAGTAGATGACAGCACAACACTATTGCTAACAGGAAAAGGATGATGTACAGGCACAAGACACTACTAATTTTAGGTGGAGGGCATATATTTTAAATTAAATAATTTTAAAAATATGAGTTAGGCATTGTGATGACATCACAGTAAATAATTTTTTNTAATTAATAAATTCAAGAAGAGTAACTAATATTTCTACAAATTCAATAGCTTATACTGTCCATCAGAACATAATTGAAGAACGATAATACATTTTAAATAACAGACTTGTTGGAACGTTACTTCCGATTGGATAATAGAACTTCACGTGGTCAATATAAAAATATTTTTTTTTAAATTTGTTATAGAAGTGGCACAATGTGGCTATCTTTTAAAGTTTAAATTTAATGAAGTAAGTTTAAAATATGCCATTTGCCAAAATATTTAAAAATGCAACTTAGGGAAATTCTGTTCCAATCATGAACTAAATGAGGTCGTCTATGTCACTGCAATGTAGGTGGGATCACCAATCCAAAATCAATAAAACATTTATTCTAAAGCTAATATTTCCACAAAATAAGTAGCTTATACTTTCTGTCAGAATGTAAAACAAACATAACCAAAATTTCATTTGGATTGGACAAGAATTGCAGGAGTTATAAGGAATTCACACATACACAGATGATGTTTTTATATTATTAATTCTAATAATTTAAATATGAAAATTCTTTAACGTTATGAAATATGAACAATTTTCATTTATAATGTAATTAAATATGAACAACATTTTCAATATTATAATGGCTTTCACATTTTAGCTGATCATATAAAGGCTATTTTTGTATCTTTAAATAAATTTAACTATACAATATCATAAATCTTTTTGTAGAGCCTATGTAGTCAACAATTCTAAATTTAGAATATTCTAATACAGGAAATATATTTTATTTATCAAAATACTTTTTTCAAATACAGTAGAACCCTAATTATCCAAAGTAATGTGAACCAATGCTGCCTTGAATAAAACAGACAGCCATAGCCACTTTGGAATAAAAATTACAAATATAAGACCTATACAGTATCACTTTTAAATCTCTTCTTATGCCTTAGTGAATTTAATCATTGAATGCCAAATGATACTGTATAGTATCATTTGGCATTCAATGATTGGCTATTTTCAGCTACATTAAGAATTAATTTTGAGTAATTTGTTACTAGAGGAACATGTTAAATATTAATTTATTCTAATTATTAAATTAAATAAGAGATGGTGCCTAATTCTACCTCTAGTAACAAATTACTTAAATTAATAATGCAGCCGAAAAAATAGTCCAATGCATTACGGTATCATTTGGCATTAACTAATAATGTCAAGTATTGAGATGTTTATGTATATTTAATCATTGCATCTTTTATCATACAGGTAATATGATAAAAGAACAAATAGTTTTATTCTTTATATTCTTAAAACTGCTTTTACAACAGTTTTAAGAATAAAGAAGTGTATTATTATAGTTACATTTTAATATGAATGGTTTATCTCACATTAAAGTCAAATGATAAAAGGTAATAAACAAATAATTTTGTAATAATCATTTTAAGTGTTTTTAAAAAGTCATTTAGAATTTTTTGTTTTATAGCAGTTCCTCCCTTCTTTGTTATAATGTTTCACAGTAACCTATCATTTTTCATGGACAGTCTGTCACAAATATGTCAGGTCACCATTTGGCTCACCTATTCACTTTTGGCTGCCCTAAAAGTGGGTTGGAAGAAAGGTTCTCTTAGTTCCCATAGAACAGGAAGAGTAAAAAAAAAGTCCCTTGATACCAAGCTGACTTTTTTTAACTCTTTCTGTTATGCTGACATTTTTTTTAGCTCTTCCTCAATACAGTTGAGGTAAAAAGTATAATTACTACAGTATTTACATGCTCAGTGCATTCAAGGCAAAGTTTTTTTGAATAATAAGAAAAGTAATATATTCCACTAACAGATTTGCTTTGGATAATGTGAAACCTTGGTTAATCAGGGCTTAGATAATTGGGGTTCTACCATATTTTTTTAGAAGCATTTTTTAAAAATTATTATAAATTTACCTGTCTTTATGTTCTTCAATTAACAGGTTATATCTCTCAACTGAATTTCTTCTATTTTCTTTTAATTCTACTTCAAGCTAAATTAAAATAATTGCAATGTAAAACAATGAAAATGCAGCAAACATGTAGCAAAATAGTAAGGATATTAACTAAATCATTTTAGAAATTATATTATTATTTATGAATTGCATAAAATGTGTTAAATTACCTCTTTGACCTTAGATTTAAAAGAATCAACTGTGTTTTTATATTGACTCAAACAATCTTGTAATAAAATAAGAAGGCCCTCTAGACTATCTGGTATTGCCTCGTTAACAGAAAAAGTAGGAAGATGTTCACAAAGCAAATTCTTCATTACAGCAGCTGTATGATTTAAAGATTTCAACTGCTTAGGATCAACATCACTCCAAATACTCTGTAAATTAAACTGCTTATATTAATATATAAAAAAAAGAATTAAACATTTCAAATAGTTACTTAAATAAATTACATGAAAAACATATTGATTAGATAATCTGGAATAATGTACTTTAATTAAAATATATTTCTTTACTGTATTTCAAGTTCTATGAACTATATTACAGACAAGTGATACTGATCTGCATGCATATAAGAATTTTAATCTGAAGTTCTTTATTGCTATTTTCTTCAAATTATTTTTATAAATATAATGTTTTCTATGGTAATATTTAATGCAAGTTTTATCGCTTTAGAAAATTGTATCATGTGTAAGAAATATAATCCTCTTTCTTCTTTTCCATCATGTACTATTTATCAAATTTACAATTATATCTGAAAATCCTCAGACGAACACATTAATATGAAAATTAGTTTCAATGTTTGCATCATCTTTTATTTGTTATATGAAATATAATAAATATAAAAAATACTTTTTTTAACTATAATAAATTATAAATTATTTGTGCAAAAGTTTTATATATTAAACATTTTTATAATGGATATAAATAAAGATGTGTAAGCAAAAAATTCTGCACAAAAATCAAATTTCTTTATTTTTACAATGTGATTATCCATGAATAGAACAGCAGAGTTTGGATTTGATGTGTTGTTTCAGTTCTAATCACTCTCACACATCTTTTGTTTCAGCTGGTGTCAGAATCATTCAACTGGTTGCAGCTGAGAAACATTTAAAACATTGTTCTCTTTGCTGATGTAATGGATTCCATATTTCTCTACCATGGAAACTGTATCTGTTGCATAATGCGTAGCTGCAAGGTTTGGCCTAAGACATACAGGCCATTAGTGTGGCGTTTCTTGAGGAATGAGACCACTCTTCTCATTTACTCCTTTATGAACATTTCCTTGTTTAATGCAAGGCAAGAGAGTGCTAAGAATGTTTCAGATCTTCCTTTTGGATTAATTGATACCCAAACAAGAAATTTTGCATGGCATTTAAATTTTAGATGAGGATCAACCACAATGCCATCCTTACAATAGTACCGTACATGTTATTCCCAGCAAATTCACTTCTGTCAAAGATAAAATAGAACTTACTGTCCATAACAATGTCCAGTCCATTCAAAACCTCAAAATCACCCTCATGCATTTTTTACAACACAGCCCTTTCTGATTCAAGTTGTTTTTCAGTATATTTTGTGGCTGATTTCCTTCAAGAGGTTAACATTTTGTTTGACTAGAAAGTCTGTAACATACTGATAAGATATTTTGAACTTTCTTCTAAGTTTTCTTAGCAATTGTCCAACTTTTCCAATCATGTCTCTTTCCAAAGATTCCCTTTGTCTATCTGTCATTTTAATTTTCTTTTGTCCACTCCCTGGACATCTAGCAACAGTCTTATCATTTTCCAGTCTTTTTATGATGCTGTAAACTGTCCTTCTTGCCATTTCCTAATTCCTGTGAAACTCTCTTTTTTATCATTTTATTTTTAAAATTTACCAATTATACTTCTCTGCTCCTCATTAAGCTGCTCCATTTTATTTACATTTGGAATATTGCTGCCATGACTAAAGGAATTTAAATGTATAGGGTCTGTGCAACAGTGGCGTGCCGTGACATTTGATGACAGGGAAGCTGTGTTTCTGTAAGAAGCCGACTTCCAGGGGCAATCAGTTAATTCTTTAAATGTATTTTTAATAGATTATTTATCTGACGTAATTAATAAATAGTTATTAATAAAGTTCAATATATTTACCTCTGTTATTAGATTCAATAGATTCCCTATGCCCTCTAAATGCCGATTCTTGCTTTGATAAAAACATATAACATCTATTAATTTAAATATATCTCAGTTATAATTTTCAATATTTATTTTATACTGTTTACTAATGTTAAATTCTATTGCGCTTTGATTTCCAAATTGCTTCAAATACGAAAGAATCGACAATTTTTTGCATCTTTTGCCAGCTAAATTGTCAAAGCCATTCTTATTCCACACACTAATTTCATTTGAAAATAGTAGGCAAGCCAACAAAACAATTTTTGCATTTTTGTGCATTTACAGAACGATTTTGTCATGAAAATGTTGAACAAATTTTTTTATTGAAGTGTTTATATTTAACTTAGGCATTGGCCTTTCTCTTTTAATAATGTTTTCTTTTTCATTATATGATCTCGAGCCAAAACTTTTTTAAAATAAATTTTCAATATCGCAATTACATTCTGAATCGCTAGCCACGATATAAG
>NW_019384805.1:48840-113285 GCF_000671375.1 Centruroides sculpturatus
AACATTATGTTAATTTAAGCGTACAGAAACGTTGCTGTTGTTCCAGCAAAAATCTTATTTTCACTTTACCGAGTGCCTAGTAGGTAATTTGCAGATTACCTAGATAATCTGAACATTACCTAGGTAATTTGAGAAATGGAATAATTTTCGCAGCTTTAACGGATCACCCTAGTAAATCTGCAGATTAGCTAGGTAATGCGCACATTAACGGATTTCGAGCTTTAGCGGTAACATATATAAAAATAACACAAAATGACTTTTAAATTAAATACTTTATTTTTTAAATATTAAAACAATCCGCTTAGTTAAAATTGCTCCCTACCAGTAGCTCGTGGATGGAATCTGAGACGATCTTGGTTGGTGTGCAGTGAGTGCATGCATGCCAAATCCCGAGGGTGCCGATACCGGTCAATGTCAAATGCCTCTTTTGTCGCATCACTAGTATATCTCAAAGGAGGCGACAAGGTTGTTTTAAATTTTAAACGTTTCTCACCATAGCTGTAAAAATCTAAATATGTTAAACTTAATAGATTGTCCGTCATTCGTTTTCTAACTAATTCATTTTAGGACCAGGTGCTGTCCACGGAAATTTCCAAAATATACAACTTTTCGGTCACTCTCGTTGAACTGGAAAAATTTCTGTTTATATTATGTTTAATATTACGAAGAAATCAGTCCCCACTATACTCGGCTAGAGATTGGATCGGTTAAGCTTTTGTAAAATTAAGTAAAATTTCGGCTTTTTCATCAGGGTTTTGTTTATGTCCCTAATTCCCTAATAGCTTAATTATTTAACTACTTCTTAAGTAGAAATAAGTCGGAACCAGTTACTTTGTACTCGAATATTTGTAGTCTTGGGAAAAAAGTGGAAAGAAAAATTTTTATGACAAACGGATACATAAATCGTAAATTTAAGGAAAATAAATTCTAGAGCTTTTTCTGTACCTCGTGCATCTCTCTCATTCATTAAATTTAGTTGTAANAGTAGAAATAAGTCGGAACCAGTTACTTTGTCCTCGAATATTTGTAGTCTTGGGAAAAAAGTGGAAAGACAAATTTTTATGACAACAAATACATAAATCATAAATTTAAGCAAAATAAATTCTAGAGTTTTTTCTGTACCTTGTGCATCTCTCTCATTCATTGAATTTAGTTGTAAATGATGCTACCAAAGTAACAGTTAATTTTTTAACACTGTACAAGAATTGTACATGTTTTCTTCTACATTCCCTTATAGATGAGACATACAAAATCGTAATATCACTGGCTTAACATTGAAATCTGTAAGTAACATAAGATGGGAGAGCGGAATAAAAGCAGAATAAATATATCAAATATTTTAATGAATTTTTTTTTTAACTTTTGTCAACTACACAGAACTATCATAAAAACATACAAGTAAATTCTTATCGAATGGGTTAAGTTATAAATCTACTCATGATTCACATAATGGTGCAAGGGCAGCCAAATATCTAGCNCCCCTTAAAGATGGGATATACCAAATCGTAATATCACTGGTTTAACATTGAAATCCGTGAGTAATATAAAATCGGAGAGCGGAATAAAAATATCAAATATTTTAATGAATTTTTTAAATTCCTGTCAACTACATATACAGAACTATTATAAAAACATACCAGTAAATTCTTATCCGTTGGGTTAAGTTATAAATCTACTCGTGATTCGCGTAATCGGGCGAGGGCAGTCAAATATCTAGCGGGCGGCTAATAGCCCAGAACGGTCCCGGATGGAATTGGATGCGGTATACGTGTAGCATCCACCCAAGGTTCTAGGCTTCCACCGGCTAAACCGGGTGAGATTGGTGCTCTGTAAAGCGCGTGCGCGAATCTGGCTTTTTTTATGCTGACTATACAGCGCTTCNTTTTTTAACTTTTGTCAACTACACAGAACTATCATAAAAACATACAAGTAAATTCTTATCGAATGGGTTAAGTTATAAATCTACTCATGATTCACATAATGGTGCAAGGGCAGCCAAATATCTAGCAGGCAGGCGACTAACAGCCCAGAACCGGTCCTGGATAGAATTGGAAGCGTTATATGTGTAGCATCCAACCAAGGTCCTAGGCTTCCACCAGCTAAACTGGGTGAGGTTAGTGCTCTGTAAAGCGCATGCGTGAATTTTTTCGGATGCTGACGATACAGTGCTTCCACTCCGCCACTAATATTCGAATGTACAATAGCAATCTTATCTTTTTTTTCACGTGTAGTATAGAAATTTGTAATAAGATATAATGCGGTTATAATAAAATATTGTGCGATTATTTTCATATAATTAAAATTAATATGTATTTATTTTTTATAAAATACAAGGGAAGCGGTGTTTCCACTGCTTCCAATGACAACACGCCACTGCTGTGCAACAATCTACCCTAGCACACATTCAAATTTATTTTTTTAAAAAGATATGCCTGCCAAATTGTGCAGATTTTTAGTTTACACACCTATAGTTAATTAAAAATTTTTTATATTTATAAATTAAAAAATATACTAAATAAATTATATATGTTTAATAAAATGATTAAATCTAAATGATAAATTTGTTTTTAATTGTAAAGCTTACCAATAAAGAAAAAATATCAGATATGTAGTAATCTTTTGACTCGCATTCTATATTTTTATCTTCAGAAAGAATCGCTGAAGTGTTTGCATCCATTAACATAGTTGCATCATTGCCAGATTCTTCATTGTTTTTATCAGATTGAGTTGTTTCAACAATGATGCTTAGTTCACTCGATTCTTTAGTAAAATTCTGAGTATTGTTAGAACAGTCATCTTTCATTGATTGGTCAGAAATGTCTTCACTAGCAACAAAAGTATCTGCATTTTCAGTCTGTGAACGATCAATAGAATTAAATAAATCTTTCTTTTTTTGTAGTAAAAGTTGGATATTTTTAAACTCATTCAAATCTTGTTTGTGATCAGATTCATTACTTTCTTTCAGAAAAAGTTTTAATGAAGAATTATTATTAGTATCTTCTTCACTGTTAAGAGCTTCCCTCTTTTCATTGGCATTATCACTTTTGTTAATAATTGATGAAAAGTTTTCAATTAAAGATTCATCAAGAATTTCATTATCATCCATAATTTTTTGATATGTAAAATATTATAGCAAAGTATTTACACATTTTTAGTAAAATTACATTTTATAGTTTATTTAATATATTATGAATAANCTTTAATATTTATTTCCAAAATAAAATAAAATGTCTAATATTTTTTTTTAGATTCGACATTGCTAATAAAAAGCATCAATAATTATTAAACACTACAGGAATAATATAAAAATTAAACAGAAGAATTTAAATTTCTTTCGATGTTTATTACGTATAATAACAATTTCCTGAGTTATTTACTCTAAATTTCTAATATGAAACTATAAAGAAATTCTTATGTTTGATATTGTCTCTGGAAACATTCTTAAGTTAATTATTCACAATTGTTACTTATTAGTTTGCCTCCATTTGGCAGTTTCACACTTTTGAAATATGGATTACACGAAATTGTTATTTTTTTCTGACATTACAGCTTAAGAATGACAATGATAAATACAGTATATAAATTACATAATGGTGTGAAGTGACATTGACAACTAATGATAAAGAATTTTCGGATTTCAGAGTTTCGCGATTTTCACAAAATGATATTGAAATAACAGTAATCAAATACCTTACTGTAATTATTCATCGGAAAGCTAGATTCCTGTTAATATTTCTAGAGGAATCAATTCTGTCGTTCTACCAAAGTGCAGAATAAAAACTTTTTCAGCAGATTAAAATGTGTGTATTGATATGTATAATAAATTTCTAGTTTTTATATAAGCAGATATAATCTTTAATTACAAATGAAATAAATATATTAAATTATAAGTTTCCTCTAGATTGGAATTTTTCCTGGAAGAAATGCTCTTTAAATCAAATACAAAGAACCTAGCCTACTTCACGTAATACTACGTGATGGAAAAATACCCTTGTAAATATAATTTCGAGTTAAAAGTACCGACAATTTCGTTTTAACGAAACAGTATTGTATGGAAAAATTCTATACAGGTCCGAGTTACTGTACTCGGAACCTGTAGATAGCTTCGAGTTAACGTAGTTCGACTTACCGAGGTTTTACTGTAGAAAGGAAAATAACATTGAGTCATTGTAATAAATTTCCTTGTTATAGTTATCGAATATTTCCTGATACAAAACAAAATATATTAAAAAAATTAAGATAAATATTGATATAATATTTTAATGCAGTCCAATGATTTTGATGTAAAAAACTCAATTTATAAATTTTTATGGTACTTTATTTCACATGAGAAATTTCTTTTCTTTTCACTCTTCAAGTCTGCCGAAATAATTATTTAGGATTTTCATAACGAAACTTACCATTTTTGAGCTTTGTGATGTATGTGATTACTTTTATCTAATAGTCTTGTTCTATCGTAAATCAAACAAGCATTCACTTTTAGATAATAATGGATTTTATATAAAAAAAAATAAAATAAGCTGAACTGTGGGATATACTGTATATATATTAGGCTAATATCGAATATATATTGAAGTTTATGTATTTAAAAAATGTAATTTTCTAACAAAAAGAGCAGAAGTATAAAATGCAGGGCATAAACCCTATAAAATGCAGAAAGTGAATGAGATTTCATTCATTTTCTGCGTTTTCTTTGCTTATCTTTGATGTCGATTCAGCAGAAATCCAGGGAGCGATTATGTCGGTATCGTTATTTATTTATATTTTTTTATTTTATTCGACAAAAGACAAATATTTCATTGTAATTCCAACGGCGAATATAGATGTTGGGTTATTATACATCGAAAAAATTGTAGAATTTTTTATAATTTTAACTAATATATAAAAAAACTTTATGGACCTTACAAATTTTTATGCGCGGTAGATTAACCTGAGAGATACTTAAAAGAATTTAAAGAAAAATCTGAAACTTCTTCGAAAAAACAAATTTCTCATACTACACTTTCGATATTTAAAAATAAATAAAGCGTTTTTAAATAATTAAACAAGTTTTCTTCATTAGCAACTATTCTAAATTTTTTGTTGGTAAAAATATTACAGCATATGCACAATTTTTTTTTCTTTTTTTTAATATTTGATCAATTGAATTCCGTGAATGAAAAAGTTTCAAGAAAGATATATTCAAGCAAATAAAATTTAGAAAAATCAAAATATGGTAATACTAGTCTTAATTTAGAAGAGTTATATAGCAAGATTAGTCATATTCATACAGCTTATTCAGAATGATATACCATTGAATGTGTATCATATACATACTGTACAGTACATCTACATACATTAAAATGCTCATCTAACTCCAGATCCAATCCTGGTTTTGATTCTCAGAGCGATCTGAACTGAAATCCAATGATATATTTAAAAAAAATATACTGATATGTAGTAGATTATATATATATAATCTACTACGGAATGTTATTTACGATTGACTATGCAAAATAAAGTTGATACTAAATAGAGAATACGTATCTTAATTTTTATAGAGAGCACTGACCCTCTTATCACTTTGCAAAGTCATATCATTCTTCTCCGTCTCGCCTGTGACTGTTAAGTCATTCAGGCAAATTTATATCTTACATAGACTTCAATAATCCATTCATAAAATTGAAGTAAATAATATTTCTCGTAGTGTAATGCAAATATTAGCACAGTTGTTACATTTGTTTAAATCTATATTCGCTTTACAGTTATGGAATTGATACAAAATACTTTTAATTCTAAAGTTAGATAATAAGAAAACATTACAATCAAATTCTTAATGACGTTTCAAATTCATTATGTTAAAAGATATTTCATAGTAAAGAATTTACGGCATCACTTGTAAGATTCATTTAATAATTGGAAATAAGTTGTTCAAATCTCTATTTATCACAATGCCTTAATTAAGTTGAAAGATATCTCATTACATCTTTCTACAGTCATTAAAAATTCAAGTTTTAGTTTATTTAATGCCATTTTACAGACTATCTGAAAAAAAATAAAAACTTAAATAAAATATTTATTATTTAACTCTAAGAAAGTAATGAGTGAGTGAACACGTTTCGATTCGATACCAATTATCTAAAAATAAATTCGAAATTTTGGATTCAAAAGTTTGATTTTTGCCACAAAAATATATACGGTAATTTAAATGAATTTACTGTATTTTAACATTTGTTTAAATTATTATTGTGATTTTAGATTATGTATAATTATATTAATCTTGTTTATAACGTAAATTATTCAAATTCAAAAGTAGTAAACTGATGACAATTCTCATTTAAGTAACTTTCAGTTCCATAATTTACGAACGAAAATCTTCTACATGCTGATGATAAATTATTATATTTAGTATTTGAAAGTTTAATATAAAATATTAAAAATTATAAAAACTATTTAATAATTTAATGTTAACAAAATAAAGTTTCTGAAATTCATTTCAAAGTCTAGAAATTTGGCAAGTCTAAAGTGTTTCTCAATAACAATTATTCTCACTGTATCAACTAGAACATCTGTTCTGATATCCTAGACTTTATTATAAAAAAAAAAAAATTACAACTAGCATATGTAACAATTCATAGCATTACCTTGACATTTCTTGACCTAAAAATGTGACCCAAAATCAAAGCTTATCATAATTTAAATATAGATTTTGCAATATTTTGTTTTCTTGTTGTTTTATTAACACAAAATTTAGTTATTAGATAAAAAATAAATTTTATTTCTGTGTTGAATTTGGTACTTTAAATAACTAATACAACAAATTATATTAAGCTTAAACTTTTTTTGTTTACAAATAAACCATAATTTAATCTAGATAAAGTTGGACAAATAGGATATGAAAGAACTTAAGTTTAACTCTGAAATATCTAATTATTTCATTATTATTTTGATTTCTATTTAAAATTCCAAATACCATAGCTGTATTTAACATTGAACTTCTTACGTGTAAATAAACGAATTATCTGTCTTAATAACGAAGTAAATTATTTACTTAATAACCGAACAATACAAAATTAATTTAAAGGATTTTTAAATCTTTTAAAAACAATATTTTCTATTCAACTTCACTTATTAAATAAATTTATATACAAGTATATTATGTAATAAAGTGTCCTATATTTCTGGATTTAAAAATAGATCAACAATTTGTTTTTAAAATTTAATAATTTTGTAATTTTAATTAGTGATTTTTCAATCACTAATTAAAATTAAACTAAATTGAAGGAGTGGCTAAGAAAGTAGAAGTTCAAAGTAATCAATTTAATTAAAACAAGTTAAAATTGAATTTTTAAAATCAATTTTAAATTAAATACAATAACGTGTATGACCCATTGTAATTTAAATTTATTTGTTAGCCGTATTACGTTTAATTCCTTGCTCTGCCGCTGTAGAAAACAAGTTACATCTGATATTTATTTATTATTGTATTGTGTAATATTTTAAATCAATGTCAATTATTAATAAGTTTTTTCCCCCCACGTTTTTTTAATATAAAAATTAAGATAACTATTTTAAAAAGAATTAATTTAAATACCTCAATTTGGCTTGTAATACGAAGCTTTACTTATAATTAATTGGGTTCCAATAAATTTGTATTTATCCAAAAATATTAATATCCATCTTTAAGTAAAAACCTTCTCCACAAATTCTAGGATGCTGAACCCAAACGGCAATGTTTGTATTTGACGTCACGTGTACTTATTCCAATGAGAAACGTCATATCACGATCCTGAACTCCGTCGGATGATGACAATTAGCCAATCAGATCGGATTTCTTATCTTATGAAAAAGTTAATAACTAATCTCTTAAAAAATATAGGTAACTTATTATTACTATAAATAAAATTCGAATGTCTATTTTTAGTATTTAGCATTAAATATTTTACATAAATAATTTTAAAAAAAATGTATATTTTTAATTCGCTTAGATAAATGCTTCTACTTTTTAAATTAACTATTCTGTTAGCTGTTTAAAAAGAATTAAAATTATGAGCCACAAGCACATTATTTTTATTAATATTTAACACATGATTATTAATATTTGCGTAGTAATTACAATTAACCTTAAAAAAATCAAAACACGTCATAAATTTACGAGATTTTAATTCGATAAATATTAGTGACGTATGTATGGTGTTACCATATTAACGAAAAAAATCACAAAGAACTCCTAATGTAAATATATTTTCACTTTCAAATATTTAAACAAAATTAACCTTTTAACCGAATATTTAAACAAAATCAACCCTCATTAATTTTAAGAATAATACTTTATTTATATAGATACGATAAAAGGCCATAGCAACATCAGATAATGTATCTATAAACGTTAACGTTTAAGCAAAGTTTTAAATATTAAGATAAGTTTATAGTAGTGTGTACATAATATCATTTTACGATCATTCAACTAGTTGTAAGAAACTTTCATATATATAAATCATGTAGTTTTTCTTTAAAATACAGCAATATAAGATTACCAAAACTTCCATTCTCATAACTATTTTTATGCCTTCAGAATTTTCTTTCTTCTCTATATAAAAGTTTTTTTTTTCTTTTTTCATTCCTTGAAGACTTACAAACTTATATTACATTTAGAATGTCTGCTGGAGTTTGCCCTAAACATCCAAATAAAGAAAATTCATTCTTATCTACTTCCAGCTTTTTTCTTAATACAGCTTTTGAGTAAAGCAGATTTTCTTCTATTAAATAAAATAGAAAAGGATTTCAAATAATCCTTGTTTATCCTCAATTATTTTTCAATTGGAATTTACTTAATACAAAATATACAATGTCTAATGATAATATTTTGCTATTACTATCAGTACTTATACTGTGTTAAATTAAATATAGTAATTAATATAAATTAAAAAGAAATTAACTGATAATGAGACATCCTGTTACTAAGATTTCTCTGTAATAATATCATAATAACAATTATTCTCACTGTATCAACTAGAACATCTGTTCTGATATCCTAGACTTTATTATAAAAAAAAAAAAATTACAACTAGCATATGTAACAATTCATAGCATTACCTTGACATTTCTTGACCTAAAAATGTGACCCAAAATCAAAGCTTATCATAATTTAAATATAAAGTTTGCAATATTTTGTTTTCTTGTTGTTTTATTAACACAAAATTTAGTTATTAGATAAAAAATAAATTTTATTTCTGTGTTGAATTTGGTACTTTAAATAACTAATACAACAAATTATATTAAGCTTAAACTTTTTTGTTTACAAATAAACCATAATTTAATCTAGATAAAGTTGGACAAATAGGATATGAAAGAACTTAAGTTTAACTCTGAAATATCTAATTATTTCATTGTTATTTTGATTTCTATTTAAAATTCCAAATACCATAGCTGTATTTAACATTGAACTTCTTACGTGTAAATAAACGAATTATCTGTCTTAATAACGAAGTAAATTATTTACTTAATAACCGAACAATACAAAATTAATTTAAAGGATTTTTAAATCTTTTAAAAACAATATTTTCTATTCAACTTCACTTATCTGTCTTAATAACGAAGTAAATTATTTACTTAATAACCGAACAATACAAAATTAATTTAAAGGATTTTTAAATTTTTTAAAAACAATATTTTCTTTATGTTTTAATGTTTTTCATAGTTTTTAATTAAATTCTTTGTCTTAAATCTTATTCATCTATTTACATAATAGAAGTAATGCCCTAAAGAAAGGAAAACTTCCCTTATTTATAACAAAAATAATAAATCAAAATTGATGAGTATTATACGACAATGATATAATTATTTGTTTATATAAATTATATATTATACAAATTTTATTTATTTATTTTAAAATATTCGAATATTGTGTTTACTTAAAAATATTTCCGGATTTCTATTGTACGAAGTAAATATAACAGAACATTCCAGAGTAGGTTGAAAAGATAAAATTGGATCAATAATTTATATAATCTTCAAAATTTTATATTATTGTAATATAATTTATAAAAGAATTTAAATTTTTATGTAATGAAAATAAAAATTTTTATATAAATATTTTTTTTTGTAGTTTTTNTTTGAAAATTATTACTTAATAAACTTCTTAGTAAAAACACTTAAATATTTATACTTAAACTGATATTTAAGTATAAATAAGTATAAGTATTAATATCCGTTTAAGATATTTAATTGATGAATAATTTTTAAGATGATAGATTTAGAAAAATTTTCCAAGAATTGTTTTTATGTTTTATGATACACATATCTCTATCTGTATAAATCAAACACTGTTAATTTATTTTGGAAAGTAAATTCTAATTGAAAATTTTAACTGAAAGATTGATCTTCAAGTTAAAAAGCAACACAATTTAATTAGAAAAACAGAAATTATATTAAAATTTGATGAATTGAAGAACATTAAATTGTATTTAATATAATTTATTCTTATTAATAGTCAGGGGAATATCTGAATACTTAGAAAAAAATCTCCTCATTTGTTCTAATTTGAATCACAAACGATCTATAAATTAAGAAAGGCCCGAACATTCCGTATCTAAATTGATAAAGAATAATTTAGTACATCTTTCCATTAAAAAAAAAAAAATGTACAGAAATTTTAATATAAATATCTTAAGTGGTTAAAAGTAGAACAAAGATAAAAATATAATAATGCAATAATATTTTTGATTTAAACAGATCATATTTTAGATTTACGAAATTTTATGTTTAACGTGTCTACGGACTCTTCCTATAGATGAATTATGATAAAAGAAAATGTATAAGTCAAAATGATTTCAATATTGGATTAGATAATAATACATTGCATAATTATCTGAACTTGGGCATATACTCACCTCTCATATAATATACCTGTAATTGATTTGATCTCATAAAAGTCGTAAAATGTTTTAAGTTACATTTATGTGAATTTTTAGTATTCGATAGTTTTCAAAAATCATTATTTTAGAATGAAATTTATCGTTTATCAGTATTTTGATATCAAATTCTAGTTTGTACATCTCTATACAATAAAAGAGGACAAAGTCTCTTTCTGATGAAACATCTCTCCTCTGAGAAATAGGATGGGGCCTTGACGATCACACTGATTACGCACTGATTATGAAGTTTATTGCGCAGTTACCTGAACTGTGATTGATTTTTTAATATATTAGAGTTTATTAATAGTTTATAATGGGTACAAATTAAAGAATTAGATACATTAAAAACCCTATTTTACAAATAAAAAAACTCTTTAAAAAGTAATGTTTCGTGCAAGATGAAATGAATCGTTACATCAAATTAATTTTTAACATAATTTATACTTCGTTTTTATTCTTTTTTATTATTAAAATTTGAAAAAAAATATTACATTTTCTAATGATATTGCATGTAAAAAATACGAAAATGATTTATATTTTTTCAATAAACCGAGTTTATATAATATAAATTCGCTTTTCACTATTTTAACTTCTTGTACTTACTTGCCCATGATAATTTTAAAATATCTACAAATATTCTAATCAAAGTTTTATTAATTTCCTGTAGATTAGTTATCATATTTATAAAATTCTTTAACGATAATTGTAAATTAACAATTTAAATTTATGTTTGTAATGAAAGTTATGTTTTCATTTCAAATAATAATTTTTGATTATTATTTGAAAAATGGATTACGCAAATTGTTTTGTAATATTTTAAAATTATAATTCAGTATTAACTTTTCGTAAAATCAAAGTTATAAATTCCAGAAGAAATTAAACTTCACGCATTGTTAAGTTCACTCTTAAAAGGATCAATAATTCAAGTAATAATAAACACACACACACACATATATAAATATATAAATATATCCTTTCATTTTTTACGTAGATATTTAGATTTATAAAAACAATAAATACTGTTTAGAATCCCACAGATTTAAGAACGTATTATCAGTTTAATATCTNCTTAGTTGAACTTTGCCCAACTGGTTAGTGGTTCTAGAACCACTTACCATTTGTTAAATCACTAAATGTTAAAAGTTTAACATTTAAAAAGAAATGTTGAAATTTACTTTTATTTATTAAAATTTGTTAAAAAATAAAAATCTTATTAGCTAATAAGAAATTAGAATCTTATTTTTGGCTTAAATAATTTAATTGGGCTGCAATTTTAGTAATTTATTTGAAATAATGCACTGAATATCTGAGAACTAATTTATGTAATTAATCTTGAACAAATTATATGTATGTATGCATGCATGAACAAGAATGGAATCTGAAATATGATTAAATTATTGCAAGATATGTTATAAAGTTATAGCTTTAAAAATGTGTTACTGTTATTTGTACAAGTATTAGCAATAAAACTGATCTGAATTCATATGTTTTTCATACTATGTCATTAAGGTTATTGCAACCATACTTAATATTATTGTAGCAGCCCATTATCATCTCTAATACTATACCTTGTTTGATATTTTTTATTACATATTTCATACTTTTAATGTATAGTATTTTAACTACTAATTTTATTTTTTCCTGCTAAAATGTTAAGAAATAAAACTTATTTATTATTACTTTTTATAAAACGATGAAGAAATGATGTTTGAATAATTGGATTTTGAAACTTTTGTACCGTGCCGCCATTTTGTCATAAGATTTTGAAATTCAAATAAATAGTTAGTTACTAGATTCTTCTGCCGACTTTTTTTTTAAATGTAATTTACTACAAATACTCGATTATTTTTGAAAACAACTAAAAATAAGGTGATGTCGCTTCGAAACAGTTCGATCAATCTGTGGCTTTTGAACCTGATTGGAGGCCCATTGAAGCAATCTTATCTTATCGTAGGTCACTTATACCGTGCGCGTCACCGGACTCTGTAACCCTGAACTAATACTAAAAGGCTATATAAGGATGTTACATTTGTCAATTAACTATTCCCGTTGTAGTTTTGGTGGCAGATGCCACTTGTGTATTATTTTGAACTCTATTAACGACATCGGCAATGGGCTACGGATCAGTCCTTTTGCTTTCGGTCTTCGTGGCAAATGCAGTTGCAGGTAAGATCATTCAAAGTTTTAACCCGGGAAATTCATCGAATGGAATGATTCATCTATGCATAATTTAATTCGAATTCATTTTGAATTCTCATTTATTCATTTATCGGAAATTTAGGAATCATTCAAAATTTCGAGTTTTTCCCTCTAATTTCTTTAGAAATATAATAAAATATCTTTAATTTATTTATTACTTTTAGAAAATTTTGTAAATTGAGTTATTTTTACAAACAATACACTGGTTTTGTTACAAATATTTCAAACGATTTCGGGCAATATTAAACTTAATATTAGAATAAGAATATGTAATTATTCTGGTTTGGAAATTATTTATTTGTTTGGCATTGTTCTCTTTAATATTTAAGCTTGAAAAACTTAATATTAGTGAAAATACTTAGATTTAGTATATGTCTCTTCAATCCGAATGATTAAAAAACGGTAGACTTTCTTTCAGCTTTGAGGTTAAGTATTCCTTTATTGTAAATTACATATGCATTTCAGACTTGTATGAGCCCCTCTTCAGTGTAAATTCTCAGATGGTTGAGCAACACTTTACACTGAAGGGGGGCTCATACAAGCCTGAAATGCATATGTAATTTACAATAAAGGAATACTTAACCTCAAAGCTGAAAGAAAGTCTACCGTTTTTTAATCATTCGGATTGAAGAGACATATACTAAATCTAAGTATTTATCAGCTATTATACCAGATTTTGTGAAGAAAATACTTAATTGTATTATGCTTAGTATAAAGCAAAATTTTTATATTAAATTTCTAATAAATTTGAATTTAATTTAGAATTACAATACACTATATACATATATGTATGAAAAAATATAAAATTATTTAATATGGCTCTTTATATTAAATATACAATAGCAGATAATGATTAATTAATAATATTTTATTATGAATTAATTATTTTAATAGAAAAATTGAGAGTGCATTGCAAGATATTTAAAAAGTTTAATTTTATACTCACATCAGATTTAAAGTAACAGATAAATTTTATGAAATAGTTTATTTCTTATGTAAGAATTTTGTAATTGCTGTTGCTTTGAAGATTTATTCAATCGAAATTGTAACGTAACAATTGCATTATTCAATTCACACTATTGCATTCATGATTTTATTACTGTTTAGTTTTTGTAATGAACTAAATTACATTCAATAGTTAGTTTATAAAATCTTTAAAATATATCTAAATTAGAGTTAAAAAAACATTGATATAATATTTATAGCTACGAGGAAATTTTACTTTAATATAATTTAATTAGAAATTTGTTAAATTTTAAAACTCAAATTTGAAGATCTTTCTTACTTCATATTTTAGTTGGAAATATTTTTTCGTACTGTTTAGATTATCTGGAAGTCATAGTTAAGATGTTATTTAAATTTATATGTCTATATTCTGTTTGAAAATATATTCAATAGTCTAAATATTATTAAATGTATTTTAAAAGCCTATTGCTTCTAGATTACTATATATAGATTACCTATTTAATTTTCTAATTAAATCAAAAGATGTTGTACGATGGAACCAATAATGCATTATCTTTTGGCAATGTACGTAATTAAAATATATTATATAAAAATTGCCTTCAATTAAAGAAAATGTTAATTGTATTTAATGCAGACTTTAAATAACTTATAAGTTAATTTTGAAAATAAATAGTGAAATTCGTGCAAATTATTTACAATAAATCTTATTAATGTTCTGCAAAGGAACTAATCAGGAAGGCCGAAAACACTTCAACTATGAACTTTACAAGAGCCCCAGCAACAGATAAACATGATAATCAGTATTTATTATTCGTTGTTGTGATCTTTTTTCGGCATTATCTAGCCTACTTTCAACTTTAAAATCAATTCATGCTGTCAATCCATCGAGATAAGAGACAATGTGTCTGGACTATAATCGACTATTGATCAATCACAAGAATTTTGAACCTTCTTTGACGTCATTTCACGTGATAGTATTCACTAGCCAGTAGACTTTTTAACATGTGATTATCACACGCACTTCCAAGGTTGATTATAACGTATTATAATAATAATTATTTGATGTTTTCCTAGATAAAAAAATTTATAGAAATCGTAAATATAATAAAATAAAATAAACAATTCTATCAAAGTTTTATTTATAAAGTCTGAAGTTTAATATATTTTTAATGCAGTGTTTATTTAATTTTAGGTCCATTGAAATACTCAGATGGCCAATGCGCAAGGCATTGTACGGGTAAGAATTTTTTCATTGGAATTTTAATACTTTTACAAACCATTACATTATTAATTTTATTAACATTCGATATATTTTAATTAAAAGAATTAATATTGATTTCTTGTATAATAAACACCATACCTAATTAATACGGTTATCCATTTGTACTGCATTAATTATTATCGCTGCCTTTGTCCGTCAGTAATTGTGACATCGACGGAAGATTTATCTTATCAATTATTATTGTTTGTTTAGTAAAATCTCAACGATAGATTCACTTAATATCAATTTATTTTGTATCAGAGAACAACAAATTACGTTATGAACCAAGTGTTTACACGTATGATTATGAATCCGATACTATCACCACAATACAAGGAACGACGCATGAAGAGTCTCGAATGCACATGAAAACGAAAGTTATGATTGAAGTAGTTTCAAAATGCGAACTAGTAATGAGGGTAAGACATAATTTTTATCTTATTTTAAGCTAAAAAAAATTAAAATATTTATTCACAATCAAAATTTAATTAACTATAGTTACGAGAAACGAGTCTCGAAAATTCGGATCCCAGAAATCCGAATGACAGAAGACCGACTCAAAACAACAGAGAGTTTGCAGATAAACTACAAAGATATGATCTGAGATTTTCTTTCCAAGATGGTATAATTGAAAATATCTGTGCTACAGAAGACGAAGAACCATGGGTGCTTAATATCAAAAAGGGTATCTTATCTACTCTTCAAAATTCCATGGATAATTTGGAAATTACTCAGACAGTAACCGAGGTATTTAACTCTTCATAATTCTTATATTTTTCATCGACTTTAAACTATTCTGCATTTTGATAAATATAAACATTTTTAATATCCCTATTTAGACAGACGTGGCAGGAAAATGCACTTCAGAATATACCAGTTTGGGAAGAAATTGGAGGAACGTGTACACAGTAAGAAAGACTAAGGATTTATTATCGTGTACTGAACGATCGAACGTACAGACTGCTTTACAAGGATCTTCATATACTGAACAAGTATGCAACAAATACAAACATTTACCTTTTAATTAATTTACTTATCTTTATGTTTTAATTAACATTTGAACAATTTAAATTACTATAAAAACAATATGATATATTTAAAATTATTTCTAGCAATCAAAATCTTTACCTCTGCTAAAAGGTGTCCAGGTTTGCGAACAGAAATTCAGTTCGGGCATTCTTGAATCAGCAACTTGTATAGAGTCTCACACTTTTAGGCCATTTTCTAAACAATCTAACGGTGCCGTTACTCGAACAATACAGAAATTAACATTCAGTCAAAAACATAATGGCAGATTTGCAGGAAATGGTAATTATTGCTTCGTATTCATTTTTATCGTATTCTGAAAAGAAACTAATCTTTCTGCTTATAAACAGATTACAGGATGATTAGCGAGAATTTATTGTTCAATCATAATTATGAAAAGATGGAAGAAGGAGCTAGGCAACAAGAAGCCGAACAACTTCTTGCTACATTATGTAGTGCAAGTAAAGAAGAAATACGAAATGACGTTCCTAGATTATTCTCTCAATTTATTTATGTATTGAAAACTCTTCAGCATCCCGAATTAATGGCTGTAAACAGAAGAGTAGAAAGAATCTGCGCCGGAAACAGTAAAGGAAGGTAAACATAAACATATATAAATATACTGTATATATATATGTTCTTTAGAATATAGATATATATATATATTCTATAATATATAGATACTAGTATCTATATATTATAGATACTATATATTCTATAATATATAGATACTAGTATCTATATATTATAGATACTATATATTCTATAATATATATATTATATTCCTAAAAAGAATATATATATATTCTTTTAGGGCTATTTAATTACTTCACTGTATTATTTATTAATATTCTGAATTTTGTAGGAAATTTTTCACGGATGCAGTAGCAACGATTGGAACTACAGCATCTGTAAAATTGATGAAAGAAATGATCGAAAGAAATGAAGTAGCAAGTTCCGAAGCAGAATTCTGGATGACCAGCTTAGCCTTTATAACTAATCCGACAAGTGATATGATCAATACTTTAACTGTAATTATCCTATATATTTACTTGATGTAACTAATTAATATTTGTAAATTGTTTGTAAACGTTCACTTCGTTCTACAGCCACTTCTAGATGGAAGATACGAACAAGCACTTTTAGGAGTTTCGGGATTAATTCATACTTTCTGTCAATCCAACCCAGATTGCGGAATTTTACCTGAAGTCAGGCGAGCCGTTCGAATGTTAGTTAATAACTTAGGAGAAAATTGCTATTCATCTGAAACGAGAAAGGTAAAATTATATCATATTAAAATATTCTTCTTATTAAATTATTTTTACGAAAAATTAACTAAATTTATATTAAATATCTACGTAACTTTAGGTATTGTTATCATTGAAAGCTATTGGTAATATTGGAGAAGGTGAAGAAGCTCAAAGAATTTTGCAACAATGTTACCATAATCCTCAACTAACCACAGAAACAAGATTAGCAGCTATTCAGGCATACCGAAGATTTTCTTGTTACATACCTGTAAGCATTATTTTTAAATAAATGGAAATTACGAAACTATGCCGCAGTTTTAAATACAATTTATTTTTATTTTTAGAGAGATGATTTATTAAAATTATATACTAATTATGAAGAAGATTCCGAACTTAGAATTGCATCTTATTTGGCTGTTATGAGATGTGCAAATCATTATACAATGAATATAATTAAGAATACTCTTGAAAATGAAGTCATAAATCAAGGTAAGTCAGCATTAATATATATATAAAATTGATAATATAAGATGAAATTTACATATGACTCTGTGAAATAAATTTTATATTATTTTTAACAGTTGGTTCTTTTGTCTGGACTCATCTTGTAAATACAAAAGAGAGTGAAAATCCTGTCAAAAAAGACATAAAAGAAATTGTATCTAATTTATATCTCATGAATAAATATAATACCGACGCAAGGAAATTTTCAAGAGCAATGGAATATTCTATGTTTTTTGATAGCTTAAATGTAGGAACTCACGCCGAAAGTAATATAATTTACAGCCCTCAATCTTATATACCTCGTTCTGCAATGTTCAATTTGACTGTAGATGTGTTAGGTTCAACTGTTAATCTTTTTGAGGTAAATTACTTTATATAAATTGTTATCAATGAAAGAATTTATTTCGACATGTTTTAACCATTTTATTAATAAATTGGCATAATTTTTTTTTCTAAATCTAGATTGGAGGAAGATTGGAGCACGTCGAGAAAATTGTAGAAAGATTATTTGGTCCTAAAGGTTACTTTTCTCAGAGCTCTATGAGTAAGATTGTCAAGAATTGGAGACAGAAAAGAGCGGTCTCAGATAACAAAATTGGAGAATTGACTGATCAGGTAAGATATATTTTATATTTTTCTAAAAATATATTTTAAATTATTTTTTCTGAACACTCTTCGATATTTTTAGTTTGATGCTAAAACACGTTTCAATGAGGATCCATATGCATCTATGTATCTGAAGATATTTGGAAATGAGATGTGGTATTCTAATTTAGATTATCTCAGATCTCAAAGAGAAACTTTCGATCTAAACAATTTTCTCAGAGAACTTGCAAGAGAACAAGATGTAGAATTTTCTAAATCATTTATGTTTTTGGATGCTACTTACACAATTCCTACTGGAAATGGTTTTCCTCTTCGTTTGGCAATCAACGGAACAGCAACTGTGGGTTTGAAAGTCGGAGGAAAGTTTGATGTTAGATCTCTAAAACAAGTTGACATTCGTGGAAGATTCCAACCAAGGTGAATAAATACAAGAAATCAGATATCATTACTAAATTAGAGAACAGTTTTTGAAATTATTATCATTATTATTATTATTTTAGTGGTGCAGTTGAGATTTCAAGTTTAATGACAGTAGATGCAGGAACAGCTCGTAGTGGATTGAAAATGGTTGCCACTTTGCATTCATCAACTTGGATGGATGGTTTAGTAGAGATGAGAGATGGTCAAATAATGAAAGTTCAATTAAATGTTCCTAAAGAAAAAATGGAAATTATTGATGTTCAGTAAGTTTTGCATAGATAAATTAATAATAATCCAGAAATTAAATAAAATAATTTTTAAATTTTACAATTTTTCTTATTATTTTTTTAGGAGTAGGATATTTTTATTGAATGAGGAAAAAGAAAGAGAACAGACAGGTCCACGAGAAAGATCGAAAATAGTTTCCTCCTGTACAGGACGTTATACTAATAAAATTTTGGGAATGGAACTATGCAGTCAATTACAAGTGCCAGAATCTGTCGACAGAAACTTACCTTTGTTTCCAATGAGTGGAGCAGCTGTAGCTAGAGTTTTTATTAGAAAGACTGATCGTACTCTCACAAGTTTTAACTTCGAAGCTAAATGGAATAAAGAAATAGTAATTATTTTTATTTAAAACGTAACACATTATCTATTGTCGAGAAAAAGAAATGTATTTAAAAAAAACTATAAAATTACAGGATAAAAAAGGAAGATCAATTAGGAGTGCTTTTGTGACTTTGAACACACCTGGATCCTCCGTTGATCGTGAACTGACTTTAGATTTTCAGTTGAATGAACCCGAGAAATCTGTATCTCTCAAACTTAAAACACCTATTAAAAAATTAGGAGTATCAGGTAATTATTATCAATTATTTATGAAAGAAATGCTTAATAAATTTTCCAATTTAATGCATTTATCTTAACTTTATTTAATTTATAGCAAGATATACAAACGAAGACATTGAAAAACGTTTCGATATCCGCTTTACTATAGACGATTTGGAAAAGTTTGTTATTCAATCATCACTTAGATCAGATACTAATTCAGCAGGTGGCTTATATTCTCCAGCTCTTGAAGTAATAGGACCTAATGGACGTTTGATAGCAATTACAGGATCCGCTCATATTCGTCACGGTGAGAGATATAATGGACAATTAACAATTGAAGATGCTACCAGAAAACCAATAAGTTTAAATGGTAAGTACAGAAAACATTTTACATCGTAACGATTTTGATAAATTCTTATGTTCTACTTTTAATTATAGCCAATCTGGATATTAAAGAAAGAGAAAGATACGAAATCCAATTTGGTATAAGTTCATCCTACATAGAATCAAATCTTCAAGGTTTCGCTCAGCTAGCAGACAGTATTTCTTCTAAATTAACTTTGGACTATCAAATCGAAAAACAAAGACGTGAAACTATAGATATTATTGCAAAATTCCGCGATCTCTCAGCCAGCAGTTTAACGAAGTATGCAGGAACATTCTCTTTACTCAGTACAGCTAAACCACAATATACAACAGCTGCAACATGGGAAATGCAACGTACTACAGGGCATATGGAAAATACTCTCCAGATTAATTTGGGAGATGGAAGAAGAAGCAGAATGCATAAAATTACTCTACAGGAAATCGTTCGTTATCAGGGTACTCTATCCAACAATAAAGCAGCACTCACATTAAAAATGATTTATCCTGAAAGGAATATCGATTTTTCGTTCGATATGAAACACGAGAATACAGAAAAACAACTTTTTAATAAACTGAATGTACAATATGCACCCAACAGAGTAGCGAATGTAGAGACAGAAATAGATATAGAACCTAATCAATTTAAAGGAGGTATGAAAGTAAGTTATCCAGGACGGGACGCCAGATTGGCAGTTAATGCGATTCGCAATACAAATGAATATAGAGCAGGAGTGATTGCTCAATGGCAACGTGGTCGACAGCTAGCAGCACAAGCAAATTTTAGAAATATCAGAGAAGGACAAAAAGTTAGATACGAGAGTGATGCAGAAATTTCATACGCACGTAAAAAACCTATCAGTATCTCAGCTGCGCTCGGAATTCATGGCTCTGATTACACTTTTTCGGGTAATGTTGATGTAGGAAAAGAGAAATATTCCGCCAATGGTAACTGGGTAAATACTGGAACTTTCAATAAAAGATTAGAGGCATTTGTTAATTTTCCTGGCTTAATATATTCTGCTGAGTTGAATTTGCAAGGCGATAGGAATAGCATCAATGGAAACGCAGACTTTAAGACAAATTCAAGACATATAGTAGGAAAATTGAGAACTACAAATACAAAGAACGCAAAATCTGGTTCTTTAGAGATACAAATGGATGCAGAAAGAGATCCTAGAAATACCTACGTTATTGAAGGCCAAATGAATACTGGTAATAAATATCAAGGATCATTCAATTACCGTTCTCCAAGCTACAATGTTCAAGGAAGAATTACTAGCAGTCATCAAGGTAATATTTTGGATGGAGTATTCAAAACCAACCATCATGTAGAACTTGAATGGAATCCTAGACGCAAAGTGATCACAGATTTGAATATTGATGCTAATTTGAGTAATGGACGAAGGCAACTGGTTGGTAGTTTTTCGGCCTATACTCCATTTGTTAATTATGAAGATTATGCTTTAAGTATTAACCATAATGATAACGGCCAAGATTGGAGAACAGAAGCAAATGTAAAATTGCCAAGAGGAAAGACATTGACAGGTTTTACCGAAGGTAGGATCTACACCGATCGTTACTCAAAATCTCTTAATGCTAAACTAAGAATAAATACTCCATATTCAGACTTTGAGAGGATTAATGCAGATGTAAACTATAACTCATCTCCCAACGAATTAAACATGTTGGCTAAATCAGAATGGAGTATTGAAAAGAATGTTGGATTTGGCATAGCTACTCGTCACGTACCTAATTCCGATTATCGTGTCGCCTTCAATTTTACTTCCCATTATGAACTTGCAAAAATACTGTCAGCTAACGTAATATTAAGCAAATCCAAAGAAGGATATAGAGTTCAAAGTGATGCTCAATGGGATATCGATCAAAAAGTTAGTATCTTGATGGATGGTAAACAAACTTTTGATGGATACAACAGAATTTGTGAGGTGGTAATGCAAGGCAGCACTCCTTTCAGAGGTTATGAAAATCTGTACTCTAAAATAACATACAAAAATGATAAACGCACAGCAAGTGTAGATGGAGAAGCTACCTGGGGTTATCGTAAAATAAGTGGAGGAATTTCAGGAGCTATAAAAAGCAACTCTAATAATAGAAACTTAGAAGGAAAGCTTTATATAACTACACCATTCCAGAATTTCGAAAACTTTCAAGTAACCGCTACGCACTTGGATGAAAAACAGAGGTTTAAGAGTTTAATTGAGGTGGTACTTCCAAGAAATTCAAGAACAATAACTTTAAAAGGTCAAGGTAAACTGTCATCTATTTCTGATGCTGAGCTTAATCTTTCTCTAACTAGTCCCTTTAAGAATTTTGAACGTATTTCTACTGAAATTGTCCATAGAATAAATGGTGATAGATTGCGTACCATTGGTGAAATGCAGTACGGTACTTACAAAATAACAGGAGAACTGACAGGAACTCATTCTACTGGTAATCGAGCTTATAACACAGAACTTTATTTTCAAGCAGTCACTCCATTCAGAGGTTACGAAGACATCAAAGCAAGTGTAGTGAACAACCGAAAAGACTATAGCTTTTTAACAATTCTTCAACTCAACTTTAATCAGGATTATAGCAAATTACAGAACAAACTAAAAATGGATAATATTCTGAATTTCGAAGAAGAACTTCAAATCACATCTCCTTACATTAGAAATATACTCATTAATGTTAAACAAGAATATAGAAAAGGACACTTTAAGCATATTTTAGATGCAAAGCAAGGTAGAGAAAGAATGCGAACAGAAGCAGAATATATTAATAGTTCGCCTAATTACGGTAATAATATAGAATTAAAAATAAAAGCCACTAGTCCTTTCGAAACGTTACGTTCACTCGATATAGACGGTAGTTTTGATAGTAATGGTAGAAGTTATACTCCAAAAGTAACCATATTGTGGAATGGTTCTAACAAAATTGCAGCTGAAGCTAATCTTCTCAATAATAGATACAAAAGAATGGAAACGAGAGGCACCATTACTACTACTTTTAATGGTTACGAATTTTATTCAGCTTCAGGCAGTTATGACATCACAACACAAAAGAAAAGTATGGAATTAAATTTACAGTGGGACAGCAGAGAAAATAAACAGATCTCATCTAAAGGTTCTTTTGTGGGAGATAGAAACAGTGGCCAAGTGGAACTGAATGTAAAAACTCCTGGAGATGATTATAATCTAAATGGCGATTACGTATTAAATGAACGTGAAAAATCTTTTAATTTGGAATATCAATATGGTTGGAAGAAAATACAGATGAAAGCAAAGCGGGCTGTTACCAGTGAAGGTTCAGAAATGGAGTTTCTTTTCACAAGTCCCTATAAATCAATGGAGAAGTTTGCTTTAACAGAAGGTCATGCATTTGGAGATAATACCATCAATGGACAAACTAGTGTTCAATGGAATGAAAAGAAAATCTTTTTGGGCGCAGAATTTATCAGAGACGGTCCTCGAGGTTCTTTGAGAATCACTTTTAAAAGTCCATTTCAAGGATACGAATTAGCTTTACTAGAAGTAAAGGGAGATTTATACAGTGCACGAAAGACACTCGATAGTTTCTTTCAGTGGAATACCCAGCAAAAATATCAATTAAATGCAATTTATGAATATTTACCAACTGCACAACGCATTCTTAACATCGTTGTTCGCACTCCATTCAAAAAATATGATGAAATTTCATTTGAAGGCCGATTACAAAATAATCCCAGAGAACTCAGAGCACAGATAAACTATCAGTGTCCTCTTCATAAATTATATTTCGATGGTCTTATGAAACACAACGGAGTTTATCCAACCGAAATGATTTTTACTCTTGATTCTCCTTTTAGTCCATTTAGAAAGGTAAAATTTACTGAAAACATCACTAAACAAAAAGGACAGTTCGAGTTTAATTCTAATTTGGAATGGGAAGGAGTGAATAAGATAGAAGCTTACATTTCAACTATAAATAAAAATCGATACATGGAAGTCAAAGCAAAAGTTAATACACCATTCAAACAATTCCGTTCGGCAGACATTGAAGGTAGTATTGCTAACGAAAATGCTAATTCCTTAAATGGAAAACTTAATATAAGAACACCTTTCCAATCTCTTCAGAATTTAGAAGTGAACGGCTCCTATCAGAAATCTTCAAATTCATTAAATTTTTTAGTAACAGTCAGTAATTCAGACAAGAAATTCAGCGTAGCCGGAAGTTACGTTAACAGTAATTTAGATCCTTTTGAAATTAAATTTAACATAAATGCACCTTTTACTTCTTTTCGCACATTTAATGTAGAAGGAAATTTAAATGTTCAAGGATCAGAGTACATCAATGGCGCCTTAATTGTCAGTAAAGGAGGCGAAGATCATTCTGTGACATTCAGAACAAGAAATACTAATGGACAATTAGACGGAGATATTAAATTTGACTCTAGGTTAATATACTGGAAAAAAGTATCAATTTATTATCAGGCTAATTATGTAGATAGCAAAAATATGGATGGGAGTATTAAAATAGAAACTCCTTATCATTCGCATAGATTAAGTGGAAATTACCGAAGTGGACGACGTGATCTCGAAGCTACACTTAGATTAAATTCTCCTAGGATTCTGATTCACAAAGAAGAAATGGTATTTAAAGTTATTTATAATACAAGAAGAAATCGCCTTGATTTTAAAGCATCAATAGATGATCCACTAGAAGGACTTCACAAATTGGAAGCATTTTACAATAATGACAATCGAGAGATTACAGTTGAATTTAATTTGAATAGTTCGTGGTTATCATTTAAATCATTTAACGCTAAAGGGAAATTTATTAACAGTAATGACAGAAACATGGAAGTTCTTGCTACGATACTTACTCCTTCTTCCACCCATTCTTTAGAAGGAATTATAAAGAATTACGATACAGAAAAAGACTTGCAAATTAAATTAATCAGCCCACTTTTTTCATTCAAAACTTTAACATTAACTGGCAGCATGAGAAATGATAATTCCAGAAACATGGATGGTTCTCTGACAATAGCAACTCCTTCTAAAGAACTTAGAATATCTGGAAATATGAAAAGAATCACATGGAATAACTTCGAAGCTTTTGTTACGATAAATACTCCTTTCGAATGGTTAAAAGTATTACGAGTAGATAGCAAATATTTGAATGATAGGAATGAGAACATCGAAGGAAATTTGGAGATTCAGTCATCAAACGAAAACATGAGAAAGTTTGGTATCTCTGGAAAATATCATCATGGTCAAGATGTCGAGGAGCTTTCAGTTAATCTCAGATTACCGAGTCGTCAATATCCAACAGTTGGACTTTTGAGTACTTTGCGTCACGTTCCTGGATCTTTCTCGCCAAGAATAACCATTTCATTGCCTGGAAAAAGATATAGTATTTTCTCAACTTACGAACATAAATATGATGAGACCACTGCTGGATTAGGCTATGAATGGGGAAGAGAAAAAGCAGAAATAAATGGTCATTTAAAATTTAATGATAAAGGTTTAAATGGAAAATTGAGTTTAACTAGTCCATTTAAAGACTACGAAAATCAAGAGGCAAGCTTAATTTATAGTAGAGAAAGAAGTCGTCATAATGTTGCTCTCACATACAAAAACGCAAGAAACGAAATTGTTAATATTAGAGGACATGCGGGTTATTATAATAATATGAATTTCAACGTGGAACTGAATTTCGCTACCCCTTACAGAGGATTCGAAGATGTAGTGTTTCGCATGAGACAAGAAAACCGAAGGAACAGATTTGCAACAACTCTAGACTGCACTTGGTCCCGATATAAAAAGGTAGGAACTTTTAGATTTAGAATCACTAAATTATTGTGTGTTACAGATTAGAATTAAGACATTTGATTTAAGCTTCATTTTGTTTTTGTATAGGTGGCTTTTACTTTAGAAAGGGAATATAACAACACACACAATTCCGGTTACATTTACGTCACTTCACCCTACGAATTACTCCGTACAATGAAAATGGACTATGCCACTGAAGATAATTATTATAACACAATAGGAAATGCACAGTTAGAATATAATAATAAAGTATTGTTCAAAACAGAAGCATCTTCGCTTTACGATAGAAATACACGCAACTACAACAGAAATTTCGTAGCAAATCTTCCTACAGTGCCTTTCACTATTTCTGTCCTCTTTAAACCTCTTACCTCTGGAGCTGAAAGCACAATAAAGACCAATTATCCTTCCAGATCAATAAGTCTTCACACTGAGTATCAATTGACGAAAAATCATTTCAATCACGGTGCAGAATTGACTTGGGATGAGAAGATGCGCCGCTCTATGAGCTATGAAATGAGACTTGCCGATATACCAAGTGAAAATGATGCTAAAGAATTCTACGCACGCCTAAATTTGCCTATAAGATCGATGGAAGTGAGAGGTAAACATGCCATTTTGCAAAACGGTCGCAACATGGAGATGAATGTATATTGGGATGTAGCAAGAGATGCTCAGAAGTATTTAACTTTAAAAATGGAACACGAAGACCAGAGTAACTGGCAAAATACCGCTCACAAATTAAGAGTTTCCGTCAATCACCCTCGATTATCAAAGGTAAGTATCATCTTAAGAATTATTTAAAATAGCCCCTAAATTTGAATACAAAATAAAATTGCTTTAAATTACAGGATATAGTAGCTACTGCTCAAGTATCATCATCAAAGGCAGAGGCTTTTGGAAAACTAGAGCTTGAATACTCTCGATACCAACAACATAACATGATGCTAGAAGGTAGATTAAGAAATATGGCTAGAGGAAGAAGAGACACCAACTACGTAGTATACGTCACAGCTCGTCACCCCATTAGTAACACAGACTTGAAAATGATGGGAGAAATAATTAATAATGATGAAGAAGCATCCGTTAATATGAGAATGGATTATATAGATAGACAACAACGACAAAGAATAGAAGAACTAAAAGGAAAAATTTCCAAACTTAGAGAACAGATTGATTTAATTGTAAGTTGTTTTCTCTGTTCAATATTAAGATGTAATTTTACATTTAGATAACAATACGTATTTTAACGCAGGCAAAATCTGATAACAATCAATTGGCTATGACGGGAAGAATGTTTCACATGGATAACGAATTTACATTAGCACTCGAAGAAAAGATCAACGAACGTCCACCTGTCCATTCGCACGTTAGATTAAGTAAAAGGAACATGAATATGGATTTGAATATCACGACTCCTAGTTAGTATTAAAAATCAGCTTTAAAGAAATAATAATAAAATATATAATAATAATAATAAGATAATAATAATAATAAATCTTGTCAGATTTTTATTCTAAACTCGACATTACAAGTAATATAATTTATGTTACGTTATAGGTCAAGAAAATATGCACGTAAGAGCAGCTATGCCAAATGATGCCGTCCATTTTGAAATTTCTCATACTGAACGCGGGAGACGTATATCTGATGTTTTATTTAATCTTGGATTAAAGGAATCGCGAATTTTAAAATCAAGAATGACATGGAGACCACAGATATGGCAAAATGTCAAGGTAAAACTTATTTTCTGAATATTAAAAAATGCATATATATATATATATATATCAAGTAAAATTAAAAATTTATTTGTAATTAAAGGATGCGCTCTCTAATAAGTACAATGAAGTTTCTGATGTTGTCATTGTAAAAAAAGATAAAATTGTTTCCGAATTTACAAATGAATTCAATGCCAAGAAGCAGGCCATCAATCAAGCCATGCTGCAAGAACTGGGACCATTTAAAGAAGAAATGTCTCGTGATATGGATAGATTTAGATACGACGTTAAACGAATAAACAATGATCTGTATACCATGTATCAGAATGATGAATTTTACATCCAGACTACCTCCGGAAAAGTTGGAGCTGCTTATGAAGTCGTAAGGTGAGTGGGAATTTAAATATTTTAATGTTGACTATGTAATGTGTATAAATTAAAAAAATTCTTGTTTATAGTTCGTACACAGAAGCAGGCTTAGAAAAAGCAAAAAGAGAATTGGAAGAATTGAAATACAACCTGGCAGAATCTTATGACAAAGCAGCGAAAAGTATGAGCAACTACTACAGACGTACAACTCGCAAAATTGTTAATATGTACAATCGAGTAAACAGACAAATGTACGAGTTTGCAGATTATGCAATGGAAAATCTTCAAGAATATTTATATGATTTGGCTACAGTAGTGTCTATTCGCATCTCTCAATTGACCGTATATGTTGTAAATACTATAGGCGATTTCGTCACTAGATACGCTCCTTGGATGGAAACCTATTACGAAAATTACAAAGATAAAATCATCACAGTTTTCAGAAATTTCTTAGGTTAGTATTTGAATATATAAATCCATTGTCGTAAATTTTAATGATTATATATACATATTTTTCTTTTCTTAAATAGAAGCACTTTATGATAATGCATATTATAAAGCTCTACGAGAATACTGGATCAGAGTGCTCAGTACTATTGAAGAATTCAGCCAACAACCGTTTTCAGAAAGATTTGAAAGAGTTGTAAATACCATAAATGATAATTTGCAATATTATTATGAAACAGGAAGAGAATTTCACGATAAATACATAAGAGATTATTACAGGAAAATTTATGAACAAGTAAATTAAAATATTTATAATTTAAATTTTACATAGTTTAATTTATTTTTTTATATTTTTAATATTTAATGATTTGGCAGGGTTCTCAAATGTACAGAACTCTACGTTTGGATGTAATTATGAATGCTCTTGCAGAGAGTACTTACCAAAAAGCAAGAGCCTTGCTGATGAACACGGCTCGTGGATTTTTGAACGAATATACTAACATTCTGAAAGGAACTAAATGCATATTCGAACCTCATCACGGTAAAATAATCTTGGAAATACCATTGCCATATCCGAAAAGAAATCTGAAAGAAGCTCTAGATTACAGAACTTATCCAGAATTTCAGAAATTAGTCGAATTTAAAGATACCTACCTGTCAAACGAAGACTATTGTATCTGGGATACGTATTACAAATACAAGCATTATTTAGAAGAAAGTCTGAAAGTCCCACCGTTCGACGGTAAACAATAAATAGAAATGAGCTTTTATAAATGATTAATTAATTCGATTTTAACAAAATTACTATTTACTTCTTTTAGCCTATGCGATGATAGCCGGAAATCAACATTTCGTTACTTTCGACAAAACTCATTTCGACTTCTTGGGAGAATGTAGCTACTTACTGACTCGCGATTTCGTAGATGGAAATTTCACCGTCATCGTAAACTACGCTCGAGTTGGAAGACATCCAACAATAGTCATGAAATCTCTGACTATTCTCTCAGATGACAAGAAAATAGACATAGGATCCGATTACAAAATAACCGTAGATGATACTAAAGTAGAATTACCCCAGCTTTTGGATGAAACCTTAATAATGAGAGAAGGAAGCGTTGTGGTAGTGGAAAACGGAAAAGGCATTCAAGTCCGATGCAATTTCATCCATAACTTATGCACTGTTCATGTTTCCGGTTTCTATTTTGGCAAAACTGCAGGTCTCTTCGGTACTTATGATTACGAACCCCAACTTGACATGATGACTCCCGATAGAAGGTTAGAAAAGAATGTGGAGGCTTTCGTAAACAGCTGGGAAGTTAGTGGTGGTGGATGTAGAAAATCTAACATGGCTTCCATTGTTAGCAACGATTACAGAGTTCAAGAAGCTTGCAAGAAATTATTTGATAATAAAAACTCTATCTTTAGACCATGTTATAAACAGGCAAGTTATAAATTCGTTTGAAATTAAATTAAATTTTATTTCTTACTTACCGGAATTGTTGTATTTAGGTTGATCCTCTTAACTTCTATAACATGTGCTTGAAAGACCTGGCCAGATATGCACCAAATATGTTTGATGAGAAAATCTGTACATCTGCTGCTGCCTATAGAACCGAATGCAGCGTGGCCGGTGTGCCCGTTCGTATGCCTAAGTCTTGTGGTAAGTTTCGATATTATAAATCGAATTTTAATACGAAAACTCTGTACTAATATAAATTTTCTATAGTACGTTGCGAGAAGCACGACGGTAATATCATGAACGAAGGTGATGTCATCAAAATTACAAATGCTGAACCAGTTCAATCTGCAGATGTTGTATTTATAGTAGAAAAGAAACCTTGCAATAGAGATCATGTCAGGATGCTCGGAAAATTAGCACAGGATATCGAAAATAGTTTAAGCCAAAAAGAATACACAAATATTAAATATGCTGTGGTCGGATTTGGAGGACAGAATATACAGCAACCACATTTGCAAACTAGTGATGGAGAAGAATTTGTCGACTTCAGATCTATTGATTCGGCTTTCAGTTCGTTGATAAATGACTGGTCAGAAGATGACAAGCAAACTAATTCCGTTTTCGAAGCCATACGTTATGCAGCTGCTCTACCATTCCGCACAGGATCTGCCAAAACGTTCATATTATTGAAATGCTCGGATTGCAAAGCTGAAGATGTTAAGGTACAGGTAGAATAACTTTAAATGTTAATTTTATGTCAATTCGTGACTTAACATCGTTCTTTTTTCAATCTGTTTAGGCTGACTATAGTGAGATGTTGAGAACTTTGTTGGATGGGGATGTTGTTTTGCATTTGATGATGGAACATGAATTTGAAATGAAGAATAGCAAGTCAAAAGGAAAACGAATACTTGGTAAATTATGTTTAATTAATGCGATATGTCAATAATACCATATACTTTCAAAATTAGAGTAAAAAACCTCTTTGAATTTTTTCTACAGGAATCGATAAAAAAGTTGCCTACACCTTGAAAGACTGGAAAGATCCCTCACTGAGAGGAGACAGAGATTTGTTGGCTCAGCTGAAAATACCAAAAGACTTCTGTGTGCCTCTTGCCTTGGAAGTGAACGGCAGTCTGTTTGGCTCTCAAATTTTGAGAGAATCAAAACGTAACGTAAATAAGAAATTTATTGACGTGTTCTCCAGAAGAGTGGCCAAGACAGCGACACCATCCGAATGTCAAGTATGCGAGTGCATATCTACTTCTGATGGTATAGGCAAAAGTGTTTGTCAGAGATGTGTTTCTCCAATCATAGCTAACATGATTTCAGTAAGTATCTCTTAATTGTTAAATATTAAATTAAAATCTCTTAACCTCGAATTATTTGAATAATAATAACGCTACCACAGTCAAGAACTTCTTAAATACAAGATATATAACGGCACTTAAACTTGATAAGACAGTTATTTTAAGTAACTGTGACAGTCCGGGCAAAGTATCAGTCAGTATCATATTTACATTATTATTGTTTTTACTGTTTAATTGTCTTTTTGTTGATGCCAGTGCCTAGCACTATGTCGGATAAAAGTAAAGGCATTGCTAATGAAAAACAGTTATTCCATTTATGTTCTGGCATCAAAGTTGGCATATATATCAGTACTTAAACATGTCACACAGAAAATTCTTAATATGATTGATGTGGCATATGTACTGTTATTAAGACCCAATACTTCTTACTATTTATATCATTTTATTTTTGTACCTTATCATTTATATTCGAATTAATTTAAACTACAATTGGTGTTGTTAATGAGCAACACCATCATATGGAATATAGGACGAGTCTCAATTTTGACATTATGGACAGGTCTGATCATAGGGGGAACGATAAACAAAGCTCTAGTACGAAGTATCTGTAAAAAGCGAAGTGAATAGGCTCTTTAACAAGTGATACCTCGAATATTTTAATGCGAGGTATCACTTGTTAAAGACCTATCACCGAAATATAATGATATAGAACTTGTAAATCATTAAACTGCATCTTTTTCTTTTCAGCCTGATATCATCTACCCGTCCGGCTCTAGCAAAAATGATGATGATGATGAACTGTCAGTAGATCTTTTGCATCAATTACAGGACCCACTCAATGAAGAAAGATCAAGATGAAATAGAAATTAGATCGAAATAATTCTATTAATTTTTCACACGTATTCATTATTATATGGTTTATATTGTATTATTAATAATGTTATTATGTAAAGATTTTTAATAATATTTTCCATTAGTTAAAAGATGTTTTACTGCAGCGCCTTTTCAATGCATTCCATTCACAACAGAAATTATTTCCAATTTCGACCACTTGTGTGATGTCATTTTTGTGTTTGTATTATTATATTTGTTCGTGTATCGATTTGTATTCAAACTATTCAAACTGTGATTTGTAAATTTAACAAATGTTTAGTAAAGAAATTATGATTCAATATATTTAAGTGTAGTTTATGTATGGTTTATTTGAAATCATCATTACAATAATATACTGTAAATTATTTTTTCAGTGTAACTTAATACACTTAAAGATAATATTTCAATGTTTAATACACATATTTCTTAGGATTAGAAGTTTATTCTCCAGATTTAAAGGTTCGATATCATCAGTACATGTAAATATTCACGTTTTAAAATAAAACACTATTCCTGAAGTAACACGAACCAAAAATTGTATACTGTATAGGAAAATCAAGGATTTAATTACAGTTTTATTCTGTTGAAGTAATATGAACATCTAAAGTTAAAAAAATCCAGCAACGAGTTACGTAACTTTCCCGGCAACAACTTTTAAAATAGAGTATTATAATAGGTGATACCATCTATTATTATATTTTTTAAAACACTTTTTATATAATCAACTATAAAATGGCAAAAAGCTTAATTTGAGAGCAGGAATGGGTTTTATATAAATTTGTAAATGCAAATAACGAGTAAAATAATACTTAATTAAACAAACTTATCTACATTAGTAAAACCAGATAAAATAATTTGCCGATTTTTTAACACGCGCATTCGTAAAACCTACTTTATTATACAGTATAACGGACACCCCTTCGCCCGAATTACTCCATCAACCCCAGGTTTTTTTGAGTTTTGGCCTTTTTTTCTCATACTCACCGTGGATTTGGCCAGGTGATGGGGGACAGGACCCGACATATCCGGATAGATCGCCTACGAAAACTTTCCGGGTCGATCCACGTCCCTGTGTGTTAGGCAATTCGGCCTTTACCCCTGGCTTAAAATAGGCTGTTTCATTTAATTTTACGGATTTTTGCTGCAATTTCATAAACTTAATTATATTTGTAATTCTGTATTCTTAAAATGCTGCGATGTGGATTTATGTATATTGTTATTATACCAAAAACTGAAATTGATATTCGTTTCACCGCTTCGCTCCTGAATATATATGGAAAAAAACTCAGAAATGTTTAATACATTGACTGCAAACTTTTTTTATTCACTGTCATCGATACAATAGATGCTTCACAATAAAAGGTCATCTGACACATGAATTACAAAAATGACTACAAAACAAAGTATAAGACCAACATGGAATAGATTTTTTTTTTTTTTTTCTCTTTTTCAATAGGCAATCGACAGTAGAGAATATTGATCTGGCCGTTTCAGAAAAATTCACTGATGGGTGTCTTTTTTTTTGTTTTTTTTTATTTAAAATGAAACATTCAAAGAGACAGGCTTATAAATTGTACATGGATAATAAATACACGAGATACTAAAACCCTGTTCTGATCTCGTAAGAGATTCGGCAGCCATCAGAACTCTCGAATGAAAAAAAGATATTTCATTAATAAATACTGAGCATTTAAAATACCTGTGGCAGGTTTGTACTTGGAGCTGTGAATTGCTTTTTTTTTTTTTCCTCTGGTAACATTTTTATTTTGATAATATTTTCTTTTTTAATACTTGCATTAATCCCAAATGGAATAGCTAACTTGTTTTTTTTTTTTTTTTTAATTTTTAAATTCATTAATTACTAAAAACAAAACAACATTTCACAAAAGGCACAGAACCAATTTGATCAATTTATAGCAAAAGATTGATCAATATTGCAATAGTTGTACAGTTACCATAAATATTTTGGGACATGGCTTGCATTCACAGACTATATGAAGTCCTATGTTTTGAATATGGTATGACCTGTGAAGATTAAAACAATTATCAAACAAATAACAATAAGAACGTCAATGTTATAAACATAACATCGCTTCATTTTTTTTATAACTTTCAATCCATCTTTGTATTAAATTTTCTCTTCTGTAAAAAGAACACAAAACTGACATTTAATCATTTATAAAAATGTCTTGCACGATCCTGAAATCTAATACACGAATAAGGAATAAGTTATTACAAGAAAAGTGTAAAAAAAATCATATTTTCATAAGAATTCACTTCTAATATAAATGACAAGATACATCTGCTAAAAGATATAAGAAAAAGTTCAATATGTAGACTGGGTGTAATAAAAAGTTGCTGGTACATCCAAACATTAACAAGCAGGAAGACTGTACACACTGTGAGAATAGGCAGATAAAGTGGCATCACTAAGAATCAACAGATACATCTGTGCTTCAAAAGCAGATAACTGAATGACAAATTGGATAATACTGAGATTTTAGGATAAGAAATAGCCAACAAACATGTCAGATGATCATCCATTGGTGATTTCAAATGATTAGCCATTCGATTTCGTGACCAGATATTACAGTAATTGTGAGGCTAAAACCATTCTCGGTCTGTCGATAACTAGTCTATTTACTGAGCACGAATCTTCGAAGTGCTGAGCGTTTTTTGCTTGACTGTTTCGTTTCTGTTGTCCGTTGTGGAGCTGTTTAATTGCTTGCTATATCTGTATTATTATTATTTATTATTATTATTATTAAACCTGCTGGAACTTATAACATAACAAACTTTGTGCTATTAATTGTTGTACAGTTTCTTCCACATATTTTTTGTAACAGTTTCTCAACAGAATATCACCTCAATATACATTATATAGATTTTCTTTTATATATTTTGTATATATACTTGTGACAAGATGTATATGGCTCATAATCCATCATAAAACTTTTTAACAGATACAATTTTAATAAGATGTGTAATTCAACATTTCTCTCAACACAACTCTTCAACTGAATCTAACTATTTAGGCTCTTTTTTTATTATTATTATTTTTTTTATTTAACTCCTCGTCACTCTACTACCTAGAGGCACTGTTGGTATTGTTTCCACGATCTGGCTGCAATATCCTTATGAGTTGAACTTTGTTAATGGAATGTTATTAATAGGGATACGATAGCTGCACTTCCTGCAGAAGACTTCGAATGCATTTTCTTAAATGCTTTTATATATATAGATATATACATTGTGTGTGTATATATATATAACTCTAGATAGAGTCTTTTATTGGCACCGGGTATGCTTGCAACCATGAATGGTCGACGAAAGTCTACTGGAGACAAACTCAACCGTGAGATTCCGACGATCCGATGCCCATATGTTGTCCACAATAGCAAAACGAGATTAAAGATGGAACTGCATATTTGGCATCAGACCCAGGAATCACCACCTTGGGCATCCACTTGATGATCGAGTAACAAAGGCTGGGAAGACATGTCAGGATGACGTTTCTTTTTATCTCGATTCACCTGGGCATAGAGGGGTTCGTGATGAGGCTACAAAACAAGATAAATTGAATTTATAATTAAGTATTTACAAAACAAGTAGAAGTAACATATAATTATTTAATAAGTATTTTTATTTTAAAACAGATTTTAAATAACTTAAATAAATTTACACGAATAAAACATATTAAACAAATACAATAAAACAAATTTAAATAACTTTATTCAATATAAAATTAATTGGATTGCATATATAACAAAATTTACAATTATTACACATTGTTTAAATTAATTTGAATTTCTAATTAATAATAATGGAATTACCTACATTTTCATTTTTAATTTCATAAATGTTTGAACATTTATTTTATATTTCCAAACTTTTGGTAATCATATTTAATTTCTTAAGTAGATATGATCTATAATATTAATGAATTAAGAATAAGAAATAAATTCTTTTTAAATAATGATAATTTGTATGATTAGAGAGTAGTATTTAATCTAAAAACACTTCAAGTTTTTAATTTATACTGAGAAATAAAATTAAATTGATCATAATATACAGACCAGAGATGATGAACCCTGCAGAATTATAGATTACGAAAGTATGTTTTCTGTTCTTCGTCTATCTAAATATATTATTTTATACTAGTGGACAACTCACAGTATCCTTGGGATAAGGAATTGGGAGCATGAAATAATAATCATGCTTCCAACACCAACTATAAAAATGGATTACAAAATTTCTTTGTATACTACATTTAAGGTGGTAAATCGAATAGAACCCAAGTCCTTCTGGTTACTTTGACTCTCAATGAATATCTAAACTATTGCAGGACCACAAATGATTCATAGAATCTTAAAGCTGTCCATGAGCAAAGGTAGATGGAAGGTAGAAAAACTATTAAAAATCGATTGATGGACACTTAAAACATGTAGAAAATTCATATCAGAACTCTTTATTAGGACCTATATATACAGATGCATATATAGTTTGTGAATTCATGTCAGTGGACCAGATACTAAATTGTTGCAAAAACTTGTTCAATTACCTTCAACAAAATGTGGGAAATTTCAGAACTTTGGAACTCTAAATCTCTGGAATACACTGCCAGATCCATAAAAAAAGTAAGTTTATTGTTCATCTAAAGACCCACCTTTATGAATCAACATCTAAATCTTCAATTAAATCTATTGAAAAATCTAGGAGTTTAGCTAACAAAAACCTCCTTAGTATAATATATATATATAGATTATACTAAGGAGGTTTTTGATACTCGCAATTTTTACATTTTTGGATTCTCCATTAAAAAAAGTCAATAACTTGAAAATACCTTATATGAACATTCTGTATATTCAGCATAAAAATATACAGTATATATATATATATTTCTATGCTGAATATACAGAAAGTTGATATAAGGTATTTTCAAGTTATTGACTTTTTTTAATGGAAAATCCAAAAATGTAAAAATTGGGAATTTCGTTTGAAATTTGAAGTTGTTTCCGCTGTCCCACTCAGAAGAAAGTGTGAGGCTTTAGTTTTTCAACATTAAAAAAATGCTGTAAAACTAAAGACCCTTTCTCAACTGCTAAAAAGGCCCCTTGAATATACCAAACTTTTAATCTTAGCAATGCTTATTATTAAAAACATACTTTCTGGGTATGAAATACTGTATCATGTATACACTTAATTTAAGAAATCTGCAATATAATGTGACCTTTCAATTAAAACACCTCATATTATAAATAGTATTTTTCTGGTTTTGGATAAATTTAATTAAATTATTTTCCACATAAGCTGCATTAATTAATTAATTATTTAACTTTTATCTTGAAAAATGTAATGTTTTATAGAAATGTAAAGTAGGAAATATAAAATTTTCATACAAATAACAAAATTTTATAATTCCTTGAGAATCTTTCTCGTTGAATGAGAAAGTTATAAAAGTCGTATCTTGAGAGTCTAAATATCAGAGAAAATATTGATTTGAAATCAACTTAATTTATTCTATTATAATTTTATTTGGACAATTTTTCAAGTACATTTAAATTCAGGATTAATATAGGAAAGTGCATTTTGAAGTGTTTAGAATGTTTTCAGCAATCTGTTCATTAAGATTATAAGTTAAGATAAAGTAGAATGACATATTTTTAAAATAAAATGTTTTTGGGTGTCCGAATTAAACTATAAACTTATAAACTAGTTTCCTTCAGCTCACATGACTGAAAATACAGTGGTATCTCATACTTCAAATGTTTCAGAGTTCAAACAATCATTCTACATTTGAACTGTACACACAGTGAAAAATGTACTCGCTGTGTAAATGCCATCTGTTGTGCTCCTAAGTTGTTTCTCACTCTCTGTGAAAGCATCTCTTGCAATACACTCATGTGTTTGCAATACACTCATGTGTTTTCAATGCTTTTCTTGCTTTACTTTTTAGTGTGTTTGGTTATATATAAAAACTCCTATCTATTAACCATGGCATCCAAGAAGAGTGTAGAGGCAACAAAGTCTAAGAGGAAGGTTGTAGTATTGATGATTAAAGTGAAAAAGAAACTTATTACAAAGGAATATTTGAGTTTAAGTTATCATTGTGGTTAGACCTACATAATAAACTTGTAATATTGTAATGTTAATGAAATAAACACAAGTTGCGAGTGTTTTAATGTTATGTTATATTAGAACTAGTGGCTGGAATATCAAATACACTTGAAAATTGAACCTAAAAATAAGTAATAATAATTCTTCACACTTCTCTCAGTCTTGTACTTCATTACATGTACCTCATAGTTTGAGAATCAGTAATGATGATCCCTATTTTAGACAGAAAAATTTTTTGAACAGAAGATTAGCTCATGTAACCAGTAATGGTGCATGAAGTTAGTTCATGGTACAATGGCACCATACATATTGCAATAATATCAAATTATATTAATGCTAAATTTAATTAAGTATTGGATATTGTAAACAGAAAAGCAGCAAACAAAACTTGAATGAAGATTTGCTTGATCAGTATTATTAAAGAAGTATAATCATTGTCTCACTGTTTAGAATGCAATAACCCACAAGGTTTCTTGTGGGGCCACAGGGACAAATGTGCTGAAATATGTCAATGTTTTTTCCTCCAATATTAATACTAAATACAGTGCTATCCAAATTTTGCACCAGTTACAAAATCTGGTTAGTTCTCATAAGTGTCCAGTGTTCACATTAGCAGCAATAAGTAAAGATCAAAAGTACTTTATGACCATTAATGGTTTATTAATCTAATTTTCAAACATTTTGTTTTCTTATAATAGTGTTATGGAGAAGAGATTGGTTTGGTAATTTTTGTAGAGGAGATAGGTTAGATGGGACACTACACAAATAGTATGTCAAAAGAAGTTGACCATTGCTGATTTAGAATACTTACCAATTTAAAATTTTTACATTTCAGGAAAGTTATTGACATAGTTTTTTTCCGTATCAGATTTATTGACAGTAAAATAGATAAACTAATTAAACAAATTTCCATCCCCAGAGGAACAATTTGATACAATTTAAAAAATATTTCTGCAAAAACTACCTTCCAAGGTATATGCTTCACTAATATTTAGTCTTTAATTGATTATGCTTTACCCACTTGGGCTTCCTCTTCTACTCTTTTGAAAAATATATTTCAGAAAGTTTGGTATTTACCTTCTCCTATACAGGCTATTTCATCTGCCTTTTACTGATTCACTTGATGTTACTTGTATTTGCTTAAGACTTCCTTATCGTACTAAACAGATTTCTTATTTTTTATCAGCTATTTACGTAGAAATACTATAACAGTTTGTTTCCTTCTCACTGTATTATCCTAAGAATCATGTCTGTCTGAACCAGAAATAGTTCTTTTTTTTTTTTTTTATGTTCCATTTTCTCACCTAAATATTACTATCCATTCCTTCTTTTTCTGTTATTATAAATCTAACTGTAAAAGAATATTATGATAAAATACTGTAGGTATTATATATCTTTGTCTCAAATTATATATAATTTATGTTCTTGTGTTTTTTCATATTTTTAATGAGCTTTGTTATGTTGGAGCAGCAATTATTGTCCTTGTGATAATGCCTATATTAATAAATAAAGGATAATAAGTAAATATTAGTAAAAAGAAAATTAAAATATATAAAAGTAATTTAGCTTGTACCAGTACATGACTGAATATATTTTGACACGATCTATCTTTATATATTTTGGATGCTTTTAAAAAAAATTGAATTCTCATAGCTCATGCTATGTAATGTTATCACAATATGCTCTTATGAAATATATATCAATAATCAATACTAATGTGGTAAAGATAGCATAGTTTCTTAACTTTCACAATTTTATCATCAGTCTAGTAAAGTAAAAAAATAAGTATACACTTTTATCTGTAAAAGAATATTTACGTTTATGGTCATTAAAATTTATATTCGGAGAGAAATTTTTAATTATATAGTTCAAAGCTTATAATAACTTAAAAAAATATATGTTAAATGTTCAAACATTTTTAAGATTAATGATTAGCTATCTTAAATTGAATAATAATTTAAAATAATTTGTCAATTCTATTATTAATTTTAATTTATACAAGATTTTTCAAAAAATAATCCAAAGATGAAACAAATTTGATAATTAAATTTTCAGAATTATAAAGTCTAAAATATTTATGAATGACAATACTATTGATAAATACAGAATTTATTTATTGACATCATAAAATTTAATTCTTTCATCAAAAAATTAGCATGCATTATAATAAAATTTTCATTCCTAACATTGAAATATCTTGTATAATTCAACAAAAACTAGACTGTTATGGCAACATATTCATAAATGCAAAATTATCATCAACAAAAATTAAATTTGAATAAATAATAATTTATAAAGCATCAATTATTTGAAACATAGCTTCATTTTACAAATTTTGAATTAAAAAATTTCATTAATATTAATATATACTAATTTATTATAAACTACAAAAACATACAATTTTCCTGGAGAAAAAATAAACTGAAAACAGTCTAGGGTTTTCATATCTTTAATTTTGAATAATAAACTTACATGAACTTATCTATTTATAATCACGAGTCTATCCTATCAAAATATACAGAATAATTCATTTCTGTACTATTGACACCCACCCATCAGGCCATTTGTTGGACTACAGGCTAGAAACCCTGAGGTGGTGGCTAAAACCAGATAAAAATGAGAAGACAAGCATCAAGGAAAGAGAATGCAGAGAAAGAAGAATAAGCAAATAATGTAGATAAAACTAAGAATTAATATTCATCACATTCAAGTTACAAACATACTCTAAATTTTTATATAAAATTTTAATAAATTTAAATTTTAAATAAAATATTCTTAATCAAAAAAGTGCACTAGATCATTCAAGAATAAATTACTATATATTTAAAATATATTTTTATTAAAAAAGAAAATCTAAGTGTGTTAATGTGCATTCCAATATTGCAAAATCATTAATTTTTTTTATTAAAAATAAATAAATAAAATTTGTAGTAGTAAAAATGTATAAATATATACATTTACTTATATTTATACAGATGAAGGCAAATATAATTTTGTGACATCCTTGATAAAAAAAAATAAATAAATAAAAATGCAACTGTTGCAAACATTTAAAAGCAAAAGGCATGCATCTATAAAATAAAAATTAATCACTACTTTTAGCATTTATAAATACTTTATTCTCTCTAGCAATCAATCAAACATCAGTATTAAAAATAAAAATTTCTTGTAATTACTTTACCATAAAATTGACATCATAAGTCATATTAACTTTTCAAAAATCATGCAAGTTATTTAAATATATAAATCACAGAATTATGACTATACTTTGCTGTAAGAATACAGTATTTAGAATACTTTAAGTTTTGTATTTGTAATAATAAATTATAAATGAAAAAAAGGAAAATGATTTTAAAGTCTCCTAGGAAACTGTGTTATGATTGGATAATTGAACTGAACTGATGAAAATAGATGGCTTCTTCAATAATTATTATTACTACAAATAATTTTCAGTTAAAAATTATATATTTGGAAAATGTGATTCATTAAATAGTTAGTTGTAGAATTTTTAATACTTTAGAATTGAATATAAATATTAAAACTTCAAGTGCAAAAAATAGAATAATTATTAATGATTTTTAATGTATATCTAATGCATTTACATGTTTTTAAAATTTTATTCAAATATTTTCTCAACTTATGGCCAGACATTTCAGATCACAAAGAAAACATAAAATTCAGGAAATCTTATTAAGAATTAAATTATTATAGTAATGATAAACTATTATAATATCAAAAATATTAGTTTTTAATGCATTCAAAATAAGAAATTAATTTATTAACTGCTAGAGAGAATAAATCACAAAAATAAACTTAATTATGAAATATATACATTATAGCGTTTTGAGAGACATATTAAATTTTAGGGTAACAAATAATGCAAATTAAATAAATTGACAAAATAAATTATTCTGTAATCATTAATCAAAAACAGAAAATGAGAGATTCATAGCCACAACTTCAGGAATATTCAATTTAGCAATAATTCCACCCACTAAACGTTGAAATAAAAATAACAACACACACATTATTTATTCTTACCAAAACTACTTTGAAATATAAAAGTGACCCAAATTATATAAATGGGAAAAAGAGAACTGTATTTAATTATCTTAAATTTATATTTGCAATTTTGATATCTATTTACAAGCAAACTTTAAGAATATTTTAATAACTAGCAAAACAGAAAAGTAAAATTTGAAGCTTAAGTTTCTAATAACAGCAGAAATAATAAACATAAATGAGACAGAAGAGCATTCACTGATTTTTATTTTTTTACACAGCACTGTCATTTACATGCAGAAATTTTCAACATTCTATTTTTATAAACAATTAAATCATGCTTAACTTTTTACAACAAAGATGCCACAAAGTTGATAGTGCTGTTTCTAGTTTATTTATATCTTTATAATTTTTATATTATAAAATTAATGAAAATAAAATACTGTATTAGATAAGTTTAATTTAAAAGTTTATGAATCTATTTAAAGTAATCTAAAATATTTTAAGTATTTTTTTTTTTGAAATACTTACCAATGTGGGAGGAAAAATTGGAACACCACCTACAGGTGGTTTAATAGTTTGAGATTGCATTTGAGGTTGTGATTGTGGCTGTGGTTGTGGTTGTGGTTGCGGTGGCTGTAGTTGTGGTTGTGTTTGAGACTGTGGTGGTTCTGGCATGTGAGCGAGATCATTCATAGCAAGTTCTTCAGACTATAATAAGTCAAAAGTAAATTTTTAAGTAGAAATGATAAAATTAAAATCTTACTCAGAACTAAAACTAAAGTTTAATTTATGTTTCAGAAATATGTTAACATTCCAAAACTTTATTTTGACATTTGAAAAACATTAAATTAAATTAGATATATTTGTGTACTTAGTTATTTTATTAAACTAGCATTTTTTTTTGTATTTCTAAAATATATTTTAAGTTAAAATTTGTTTTGACTAAACAGTTAATTAAATAAATAAAATTAAACAAAATATACTTATTTTATTTTCTGTTTCTTCTATCAGAAAAATTATGAGAGAAGACTATAATTTTGCTAACAGAATATAATAATCATTCATTTCCTTAATTCTATTAACAATATTTGTGATTTATAAATTAATAATAATATTAAGATCAATAATACTGTAAAGTAAAATTATATTATTTTTATAATTTACAGAAACTATAAGTGATTTCAGATGTGGAGAGCAATGTGTCAGATGCACGTAGATAGACAATGTAATTGTGTTATTTATTAATTAAATTTGATTTTAATATTTTTCCAACATGAATTCAGTAGATTTGAAAGAAAGTTTAGCAAGACTATCTGAATTAGTATTTGAAATGTAGTAATAATATGCTCTAAAGCTGAATATGTTAAAACTATATATATATAATAATTTATTTCTAAAATATATTTATTTTAGAAANGTTTTTGCTGACAAACTTTGTAGAAAATATTAAATTTTATTATTATATCCAAACAACAGAAGCTTTAAATAAAATAATTTTTTAAATATTCTAATACTGTGTGTAAATATTACATTATTAACGAAAAATAATCTGATGTCAATGTTATCAGAATTAAATTTATTGCTAGTGTTTACTCATTAACTAACTAATGAAGCAAACATACCTCAAAACTCCACTAGCATTTCTAAATACAGTTGACCAATAAATTTCTTGTGTTTTGATTTGATCTGAAGGATCTCTGTTACGATCCCACCCGGTATGTTTTTATTAATTCCTTACAGTTAGTTTTTATTTTGATTACATTGTATATTAAAATGTAATCAAAATAAAATCTAATGCATTATTTCCACACAAAATTTAGAAAAATATAATATAATATTTACAGCATTTTTCATTTTGTTAAGTGAATTTACTAGAACATCAATATTTCATCAATAAACTAACATATAAAATAAATAAATAATCATATTTTTGCACTGGAAATATATGTTTGCTTTTTCCTTGAATCTGTGTTTTTACATTAGCTTATCAGGATGATAAAATGAACAAAAAATAGCTGGAAGATCACTGACACAATAACTAGTGCTATCGATAAACTTTAAAATGTTTTCAGTTAAGTTAGTTAATTCTCATTAAAATATTACACAATGCACTTATTATAACTAAATTTAATAATATATTTAGTTATACTTACACGACTGTATGGAACTTGTCCTGAAAAATATTTTAAAAAAAATTGAATGCAAAGTTTAGAAATAGTAATGTATTTAAATATAATAATATGATAAAGGGAGGACATAAAACTAATAAAACAAACAAACTATTTCTTAAATCAATTAAAAGTTTTAATAATACACTGATAATTTATTCAATAACTATGAGCATTTTATTCAAGACAAAACTGTGGTCTTTTCCAACAAATTGCTGGATGATGACGATGATCAAGGAAGTGGCAATAGCATTTAGCATTAACTGTCTATCCCTGTAATACACAATGAAGCAAGAGGAGCCTTGAAAGTCATGTGGTATTAACATGTGACATGGAGATGAATGGTGGTATCATTCATTCAGTTGACATTTCAACTCTGGTTCATAGTACTTGGCCATCTAGTTTCCACTTGTCATTTCTATACATCATTCGGAGTTGAGTCACCCATCTTGCAGCAATTTTAAGTATTTCCAGCTTTTTTGTCAAGATGTAGTAAATACTGGAAGCTGCAATGCCTACTTCAGCACTCTGATCATTGTTGGACAGTGTTGCCACCTTTTCAAAATTGCTGACCAGGATAGAGTAAGCAATTTTGAAAAGGTAGCTGACCAGGACAGAGTAAGCAATTTTGAAAAGGTAGCAACACTGTCTCAAACAGGTCTTAACCATTTTTGAAATTCATTTGGTGTCAACCAATCTTTATTAAATTTACAAGTTTGCTTCCTCTTTTTTTGGGTTTTCAATTTCTTGAGTTGTCATATTAAATAATTAAAATAAAAATTATAAACTTATAAACTGAAACCCTGCCACATTCACTTTACAATAGGTTTGTTCCAATACAAGTCCCTGACCAGTCTGAATCTGAAATCATACGAGACATGTGCAATGTCATTTTACAGCCAAGAATTGAACAATATGCATGCCAGTTTTAAACCACCAGTTAGGGACTTGTGTTGGAACAAACCTAATATTTGCCAGAGACATTTGCAAGTTAGAATTTTAAAATACCTTTTCTGTTACTCTTAGCCTAAGGATAAGTTTGGATGGGAGTGTGAAGTTAGTCTTTAACTGTTAAAATAAAATACTCGCAAATATTTTTATAAATTTATTTTCTTTCATCATAATTTCACAATTTCTATGAAAACTGGACAAATTAATAATTAATCTGGACCATGAATTTAAAAACAGGCTTGTCTGGTGAAACTGGCCTGGTGGCAACACTATTGTTGGACTTGTCGAGAAATTTCTCCAATAACCTCAAAACACCTTCCATATGCTATTTGACTGTTGCAGTAATTGGATACATAATCTCAGTATTCTCCTGTCCAAAGTGAACATCTTTGATACAATAAGCAACAGCATAATATGACAGTGTGGCATGGCATTGCCATATGCAAACTTTTGTGACACTTCCACAGATTTCAACCATGTGCAACTTGAATTATTATTAAACCCTGTTCTTGGCAAGTGCATTGCTTAGGGCAGTAAAATAAATGCTTAAATGTTTGACATGCTCCTATTTCTCACTACAAATGTAAGTGAAAAAAGTGCACCAATATATACATGAACAGTCAGAACAAATATTTGGTGGGTTTTTAACAATTTGTGTTATGGCCAATTGCCAGTATAAAAAAATAGTCTTTATACATTATGTTTAACTATACAATGGTTTCATCAATTTTTAACACAATTTTATTTTCAATATTTCACTATAATTAAACTTAAAAGTCCATTATGATATATAATATATATATATATACCTAATATCAGTAAAATATTTGTTTTAAATATTTTTTTTTGAGTGATAAACAAAAGCTAGTTTTTGATTAATTTAAATTAAATTCATCATTTGTTGTACATATTTGATATTGCATCAGTCATAACATAAATAAATCTAACTCATTAATTTTTTGTTTCATGTTATATAAAAAACTATAAAACTCAATGAAGAATTATGGCTGTGGTGGTGATAACTTTTCCTGAATTGAAATGCAAGAAATCAATTAAAGAAATTAATTTGATCTATACATTATATATTACTAATAGAAGACAGAAATACCAGGAAGTATGAATAATCATACTTATAGTAAAAATTGTTTTGAAAGTGGAAAATTAAATAAATAAAAAGCAAAATAATTAATACACAAATGATAGTTCTAATAGATTTTCTTTTATACTAGTTTAACTGCAAAATTAGTCTTAAAGAAAAAGTTATCAATAACAGTTTACGAGTTGATGTAATTTATTTATTTATTTTTTACCAATATCATTATGATAACCTGAATGAACAAGGTTGTTTTGAAATTTATAAAATAAAATAAAAATGTTTAAGCATTATGTTTTAGAATCATGATCAGCAAATCTCCAGAAATTATATAATGTTTTATACCAGGGCTGTGGAGTCGTGTAAAAATCTATCGACTCCGACTTTTCCTTACCATCCGACTTCGACACCGTTTCATATACATAACAAGTTGGTAAGTAAAAAGGAGTCAGAGTCGGCGGATTTTTTGACGACTCCGACTCCGGCTAAAACATCAAAACTCCACGACTCTGCAGCCCTTTTATACATAAATTCATTAAATATTGAAAGAATATGCATTAATTTAATAATACTAAAATTCTTTTTATTACACAGATAATAAATTAATGGCATCCAAATAATTACAGTAGAGTCTCTATAGTCCACCACATCAAGTAATCCAACACTCTGCAGGATAGTGCACATGAAATTTTTGGGTAACCATTTGTCTTTGTGACAGAGAGAGACTGATGCACATGTATACTGTCAGTCACTAGCTGTTTGTTGCACATGTGATCAGCAAAACAGTCACAACTGTGATTAATAAGATAAACTAACCTGTGAACTAAGTGTGTTTTTTACTATATAGTACATAAATACATATACATTTGTAAAATCCAGTAATTCAATACCATCTAGTCTAAAATATATCAGATTACAGAGACTCTACTGTACTTAAATCTAGTAGTAAAACTTCACTGAACATAAAAAAAATAACACTTTCTTATTTAATCAAAACAGTCTCTGATCTTATCTTTAATTATGCAAAATATAGTTAATATATGTTTTATAATATGCAGTTATATTGCTCAGAGATGAAAGTTTAACTGAATTAAATTTAGAAAAATTCTCTTTTTTTTTTGTAAATATCAAGAGACTGTAATAAACTAATTTTTGGGTTTCAAATATAAGATCTTATGCTGTATCTTTGCATTTAAAATTAATAATAAATAGTTAAATATTCCTATTATGAGAATCTGAAGAATTATACATCAAATTTTATTAACGATGCAAGGAAATTTATAATAGGAACATTTGTGTTATGCAAATTTTTACACTTTTTTTGCATTTACATTTGCTTGAAATGTGATAAGGATATATTGTATATCATATATTATACTGTATATTACTCTATATTATATATTTATATAGATATGAATAGTCTTCACAATTATTTTAGTAAAAACAAATTAAACAACATATGAAAGAATTTCAGAAGTAATATATACAGACAAAATTTTACTAGATAATTTCTTGAAATGTATATTTCAATTTTACATTCAAAATTCGCTAATATTTGTTGAAGAATTATTTTTTTGAAACAATACTTTGATTTTAAAATTATTCAAATTACAAGTAACAGTATGCTAGATTTTATATTTNTTATCAAATATTACAAAATCTAATTAGAATATTTGTAAAGTATTCATAAAATTTAAAATCACCTGGAGCAACAGTATTTAATTCCCTTCCTCTAGATAATGTTCTGTCCTCGTAATTTGTTCCACCTTGAGTACTAATTGGTCGACTTAGTGTATTGTTGGCACTTGCAGGAGGAGAAGCCGTAATTCGAGCAATCATTGTTCTAGTAATAAAATGACCCTCTTTCCATCCTGCTTTTTTATAAACTTCCCTAAGTTCTTGATGTTGCCACATATTAAACAAAAGCTATAAATAAATAATTCATTTTAATTATAAACTTTGGTTTATATTCAAAATTGTATATTGCATCATAAAATGGATATTATATTGAGCTTATCTGACATATGTTTGGATAAATCAAAAATAATTATCAATTATTACAAGTATTATGAATTTTTTTTCCTTTTTTAATCGGATCTCTCTTTTTGTATAAAGATTATTAGCTATGTTCTTTACTCTATAAATACTGTTAATAATTTTTATATTTGAGAACTGATAATGAGACCTAAGTCTCATTATCAGTGGAAAAATTGATAATGAGACCTAAGTCTCATTATCAGTTCTCAAATAGCTTGCTTCAGTTGCTTTTTATCCATTGAAAATTGAAAATATTTACACATTTTTCTTTCTGAAAAATGATTGCATCAAAGTGAAAATCACATCACTATAGTTAAATGTCTTTTGTTTAATTTAATGAAATTACTGTGTTTAAAGTATAAAACTATGTTGATGAATTGTACTTTTCAAAAGTGTTAGCTTTTCTATCCACGTTCTTTTGATGTCAAACTAAAAAGGCAGAGCCGGCCCTACCATAGGGCGAACAGAGCAGCCGCTCCAGGCGCTAAGCCTTAGGGGGCGCCTCAGTGGTAAAGAAAATTAAAGGGTATAAATTAGGGGCAACCAAGGGGGACGCCGTAATAGGATCTCGCTCCATCCTAAAACTTGCCTCGGGCCGGCACTGTAAAAAGGACTATAAAAATTTTAATTAGTCGATGAATACAATACAAATAATTTTAATTGAATTATCATTAATTAATATCATATGTCATTTGTTTTAGTTATTCAAACAATTTAAGACATATGGCAAAATTTAAATAATTAAACTGAATTAACAGTTTCAAAATCATAATAAATCATGAATTTTAAATACAAAAAGAAACTTTCATTTTTATTTTTTGACACATAAAAAATGACAAAATTTGAATTTTTCATTGACAATTATAATCATATGCATTTATTTATGGTAAGCATTCAAATTATATGATTTATCATTCTTATCATTTTTAATTTATTTCATAATTTAACATAAATTATCTTGACTACATTTATGTAACAGTTAAAAATTCTTTTACATTTATTAAATTATAATGAATATTAAAATAAATTCCAACTTATAATAATTTTTTAATAAATAACCATATCTTTATATATGAGAAATTTTGATATTATTTTTAAGAAATACTTGCAATTATGTGACATATTAGTTTGGAAATAAAAATATAGAATGCATATTATTTAAATTACCTGAGAGGTAAATTTCACTACTCTGGAAGAAAATTTTCCTTTCTGTTTAGTAATGTAAGTTAATCGTTCGACACCTCCCCATTCCAATAAGGAACGTGAAAAATCACTATTTTTAACAATGACTTCATTTAAAGTGGCAAGTACAGCTGCAATTGTATCATCAGAAGTTCCAGCATCATGTTGTGGGTTTCCTGGAGGAAGTTTTTGTACAAGATCCCTAATAGCATATTTGCCTAAATTGAAATATTTTCTTTTTATTAATATTTATAAATTTTATTGAAACCAAGCATAAAATTTAAATAATTTATTATAAAAATTATTTAGTACCTATAAGTTCTTTATTGCGTTGATCCATTGCTAAATTTCTTAATGCAGTAGCTACAGCACAAACAACTCTATCAACTTCCATTCTTAATAATTCTACTAATATAGGCAATCCTTTCTCTTTTCTTACTGCTGCTCTTATATCAATACTAGGCTGTAAAAGAAAAGAAATTTCTAATTTAATAAAACATTTATAAATTTAAGAATAATTTACATGAATTATTATTATTTTACCTGCCAATAACAAGCAGCTAAATTCTGAATACCTCCAGCAGCAGCTTCTAACGTTTCAGGATTAGAACATTCTGATAATAAGGCTAAATAAGGTTGAACAACTTCTGGCTGCCATAATAAATCCATTCCTTTCACTGGTTCTGATCTTGGTCTAGAACTTCCACTTGTGACAATACCATCTCTCTTTTGCTTCTCTGCACTTTGAGCTTCTTTTTTCTTCTTACTTGTGCCAAAACAACCTAAATTTTCTCCCACTTGTATTTTAGAAATAATATTCGGTGAAAACACTGTAGGATTTAAGTTTTTTTATGTACATCTTAAAAAATATTTTATAATATAAATATTATGTTAATTTTTAAAGAATTTTATTTGATTATAAACTAATAAAAATAATAGTAATAGTTTTTTTTTTTAAGAAATAAACAATATTTTGAAGATTTAGTACCTTTATTAATTGGCACCATTGCACGAGTTTGTGGAGGTGATATAATGTGTTTGTCATAATCTGGATCTTCTACTTCTTGACATCGGTATGATAAATTTCTTAGTATACAAACACAATTTTCTACACTTTTATTATCCATATCATTTTTGCCTATAGCAGCACGAACAATATGAAGTAAAGAATCTACAAGACCTTCACATTCTCTTAATTTTNAAGATCCCTAATAGCATATTTGCCTAAATTGAAATATTTTCTTTTTATTAATATTTATAAATTTTATTGAAACCAAGCATAAAATTTAAATAATTTATTATAAAAATTATTTAGTACCTATAAGTTCTTTATTGCGTTGATCCATTGCTAAATTTCTTAATGCAGTAGCTACAGCACAAACAACTCTATCAACTTCCATTCTTAATAATTCTACTAATATAGGCAATCCTTTCTCTTTTCTTACTGCTGCTCTTATATCAATACTAGGCTGTAAAAGAAAAGAAATTTCTAATTTAATAAAACATTTATAAATTTAAGAATAATTTACATGAATTATTATTATTTTACCTGCCAATAACAAGCAGCTAAATTCTGAATACCTCCAGCAGCAGCTTCTAACGTTTCAGGATTAGAACATTCTGATAATAAGGCTAAATAAGGTTGAACAACTTCTGGCTGCCATAATAAATCCATTCCTTTCACTGGTTCTGATCTTGGTCTAGAACTTCCACTTGTGACAATACCATCTCTCTTTTGCTTCTCTGCACTTTGAGCTTCTTTTTTCTTCTTACTTGTGCCAAAACAACCTAAATTTTCTCCCACTTGTATTTTAGAAATAATATTCGGTGAAAACACTGTAGGATTTAAGTTTTTTTATGTACATCTTAAAAAATATTTTATAATATAAATATTATGTTAATTTTTAAAGAATTTTATTTGATTATAAACTAATAAAAATAATAGTAATAGTTTTTTTTTTTAAGAAATAAACAATATTTTGAAGATTTAGTACCTTTATTAATTGGCACCATTGCACGAGTTTGTGGAGGTGATATAATGTGTTTGTCATAATCTGGATCTTCTACTTCTTGACATCGGTATGATAAATTTCTTAGTATACAAACACAATTTTCTACACTTTTATTATCCATATCATTTTTGCCTATAGCAGCACGAACAATATGAAGTAAAGAATCTACAAGACCTTCACATTCTCTTAATTTTTTACGTGCATATTCACCAGCAGAACTTACATTCCTTAAAGAAAAAAAAAAGATTTTTTGAATCAATCAAATTTAAACCAGAACAGAGAAATTGAATTAAATATATTATTTTGATCATTAAAGCTTCTCTTTAAATAAAACTAAGAAAGAATTAAATAATTAAAAAACAGACATCAGTATTATAGTAATTTAACTTGCAAAACTGACAAGTATATAATTTTCTGAATTAGGTTCCATCTGAAAAGCATTATGATTTGATTAAATGTGTCAAACTGTCAGTCAAATAGTTTTTTTCCTAAACTTCTTTTTCAAAAGTAAAATTTGAATTTGTTATTTTTTCAATAATTATATTCAAATGCTTGACAACAATTTTTAATCAATGTACAAGAAATGAAAACTAAAGATTATTTATGACAAACAGGTATTCATTATTACCTACTCATACATAAAGTAACCATAAAGTATAAGTTAAACTGAGTAAAAAATTGTTTTTGCTGACAAACTTTGTAGAAAATATTAAATTTTATTATTATATCCAAACAACAGAAGCTTTAAATAAAATAATTTTTTAAATATTCTAATACTGTGTGTAAATATTACATTATTAACGAAAAATAATCTGATGTCAATGTTATCAGAATTAAATTTATTGCTAGTGTTTACTCATTAACTAACTAATGAAGCAAACATACCTCAAAACTCCACTAGCATTTCTAAATACAGTTGACCAATAAATTTCTTGTGTTTTGATTTGATCTGAAGGATCTCTGTTACGATCCCACCCAGAATGAGGAATTATGACGTGATTAACTAATACCGTGAGAGCATCATCAATTATGGGCTTTTTGAGTTCCTTGAAATATTTTAATCATTGTAAGTTTAAATCAACTATCATTTAAATTAATGCTGAATTTGTTCTACTAGTTTAATTATACCTCTGATGATGATAAATTCCATAAAATTCCAGTTACTAACTCTCTTATTTCATTATCAGGTGTTTTCCTGAGAAGTTGGACAAGTGTAGGAATGCCTCCAGCATTACGTATTGCTCTCTGTTCAAAATATAACATTAAAAAACTGAAAATAGAATATGTTACAAAGAATTAATATTTAGAGATAACTAACCTTATTTTCTTCGTTCTGTCGCCCAAAAGACAAGTTTCTAAGAGCTCCACATGCATTTCTTTGAATTTCAGGTATTTCTTGATTGAGCAAATCAACTAATTGTGGAATGCCTCCAAGGACTCTGGTTAAAAAAAAAATATATATATATGTAATTAAACCTAATAACATGTTATAGAAAAAATTATTTCNTTTCGTTTCTCTGGGCCGCATTGGAAGAAGTCATGGAGTTATTTGCATGCAGTTTCAGTAATAAATAGTAAAGAAATAAAAATAATACTTTAAGACTGGGGTGTCCAACCTTTTTGTTTCTCTGGGCCACATTGGAAGAAGTCATAGAGTTCTGGGCCATAAGTATATTGTGGCCCAATCCTTAAATATACAAGTATATTTAAGGATTTACATGTCTAGATTATAGTAATAAATATTAAAACTTTATCACGAAAAAGGATATTTTAAAAAATTACTTCTACAGACACTTTTAATTTCTACTTACAAATAGACAAATTTATTATAAAGGAGACAAACAAAAATTTATTTGAAAAACACAAATATTTGTTTTATTCAACTAATATATTTATAAATAATATGTAGCCCAAAATGTAGCCAATGTGCCAAATGATATTTGTTACACCAAACTAAAAAAAGGGTAGCCAAATCTTGAAATGCTGAAAGGAATATTAATAAATAAAGCTACAGTTGGGATTCAAAAGGATTATAGACCCAAATTCGGGGAAAGGAGAGAAAAGTCAAAAAATAAAGAAGTGAGAAAGGTTAAATAGACCTTCTGTTATGCAAATATTGATTCTTAATTTTCCAACCTTTCTTACTTCTTTTTATCTTTTGGCCTTTCTCTCCTTTCCCCAAATTTGAGGCTATAATCCTTTGAGTCACAACTCCAGCTTCATTTAGTATTCCTCCTCATTCACACATTTCAAGTATTTAAAATATTTCCTTTCTATTAAAAAATAAAATATGTATAAAGGTTTATGGCTTTGTGAAACTTTTTTTTTGAGGTTTATGCTGTTGAAATAAATAAATAATAAAAAAATTTGTCGGTTTTGTTTACATGTTTATTGGGCCGCATTGGAACTTGCCTTGGGCCACAGGTTGGACACCCCTGCTTTAAGAGATCATTTACCCTTAAGATTAAATAAATAAGACTATGTGTAAAGAAAATTTTGGTTTCATTAACTCCAAAGTTAAAAAAGCAACAAGCAAAGGGATTTACTAGTCAACCATTCTAAACAAAATGTTTTTAGCATGATTATACTTAATAAAATGGCAAATATTAACAGAATGCCTAAATTTAATTTGAAAAGAAAAAAAAAAAAATTATAATAGTAACACTTGTACTTGAAATTTATAATGTAAAATTTTGGAACAGCATTATGATGTGTACCAATGTTACGCAAAATATTACTATAAAAATTTCATATATATTAATAGTGAACTTAATGTAAATTCTTTTGAGATTTGCCTAAATTGATAAAAATAACTAACTGATAACATTAAGCATGGGAAAGTAAGTAAGAATAGTCAGTGAAAAATTGTTTTATTGACTCTAGCATTAAAAAGGACAAGTTAAAACAATATTTAGTTGTTTTAACTTGGTTTACTGATTATAATTATTATTTTTATCTGTTTATCTGCATGTTCATAGTCTTTAACAGGACATAATTGAAATGAGAAATGCCAGCAGTTTAAACTATGGTATTGCAAAAACTAACAATTAAAATGATTAACCTTTAATGTTTAGTTATTGCTAGCTTAACCAATGCTTTAATTTGTTTGTAATATGCAATCATTATGTTGAGTCAATAGAATGAAAAGACAATACAGGTAGTTGTCAACTTATGACTGTAATTGGTTCCAAGGAACCAGTCAAACAGATTTGGTAGTAAGTTGGCTTTTACATTTTATGCCATTCTAATATAACTCTAAATATCGTTTTCTTATTTTTACACTCATTAATCTTATGTGGAAATTTTTAACACATATCTTATGAGCAAAATGATGGGACTGAGAATTTGAATAACTTAGACATATAAGCATCTCATATGGGAACATCAAAATAACTACATACTATACTGAGATAAAGTTAATAACATGCACTGAACCAATAACCAATGTGAAATAAAAATAAACAACCAAAAACAAACATTTTCTAACTCCTTCCAAGTTCTTCTTCAGGTTTTCAAACAGTAATTAGAAGGAACATCGAAAATCTTTTTTGGAACATAACTTTCGAACATAGACTTGAATAGCACATACAAAAATTCAAAAAATAAATAAACGTCACACATGCGTATTCCCATGCTTTAACCAAGTTTAAACTGCATTGTCAAGTAGAGCCTGCCAGGCCATCGACAAAATCATCTCTTTCCTGAAATTTATGCAAGTAGATGTGAAATTAGTTTTAAATATCCTCACTACCTCTAACCATTTAATGTGTTCCAGGTGGGGAGTAGAGAGTATGAATCTGGCCCAAGAGAAGTCTGCTACAATTTCAGGATCTGCAGCATGTGCAGAAGGTCATGGTACTTCTAGCATGTTGTATGTCAAATCTATGTTCTTGTATCCTGACTCTAATGGAGCATTTGGTTGACCCAATGTACAGTACATAAGATCCCTATCACATCTGTCATCCCTAATGTGGGACTCTATACACACCAGGAAGCCTGTTGAAATCGGGAAGGTCTTTCCTGTTACCTAGTAAGCTGAAAATGGAGGGGCATCTCTTGAAAGTAATACTAACCAGACATTTCTTTGCAATTCTAGTATATAAGGACTTTAAGTGCGGATTAAAAGTAAGTGTGATCCTTTCCACTATCTCATTCTGGTTATCTAGCAGCAAGTCAGCTGGGAGGGTAGATCCTGAATAAGTCCATTGATAACATTCAAACAAACTATATATAATGTTGGGATAACCATATGCAATGGCTAACTGTTCTATAACTCTTAACTCTGCATCCAAAGCTTGAGGGTAGAAGAACATCTTAACTGGGTTTTACTGTTGTCCCATATGGGTTAATATTTCTGTTTATACCACCAAGTGGATGATAGTGTAGTTTTTAACTATGATGGGAACTAGTTCTTGTTTAAAACCAAGGATTATGAAAAGAAAGTATAGTCATGAAAACTATTAAAAATCCTTGAAAGTAATAAGAGCAAACATTTCCAGAGGGCAGGCTACTGGGCAAACAGAGAAGAGAAAGATGAACTGTTCATCCAAAAGGTAAACTGTTGGTATGCTATTGCCATAACTTAATAAGAACCAAAATAAAATTTTATACAAAACATAAATAACAATCATCATCACAAATTATCATATGCCCAGTTGGACATAGCTTGAGGTGCCAGACATGGAAGTTGCTGAATCAAGTTGTTGCCAAGACATACCAGTCGGCAGTCATGATCACAGTCGTAAAGTTGATCAGTTGCAAGCCAATGACTACCTGTATAAGTTATTTTATTTACTTAAATCATTTTCTCATATTTTGTTAATATTGTTTAGATTAACCAGAATGAAGGACAGTAATAAAAGAAATGTTTTATTGATTGTAATTACACATATTTAAAGCTAAATCTAAATAAAACAATAGTGGTTATAATGCTAATTATTACTAGGAGACACACTAGAGAAAAATTTGCAAATCTTATGTTATTTTTTCCTCATGTAAAAGATATATAATCATACAAAACATATCCTTTATAACTAATATGTTACAATCTAATGTAAAAAAATTATTTTATATGTAAACTAATAAATGTTTTCTACACAATCCACAGTCTTCTAATCACATAATTCAGTATTTTTGAAATGCTGATAAAATATACTCATTTATAATAACAACTCACACAATAATAAATTCAAATAAAATTTAATTTATTATTATTTCATTCAGGCTTTTGTTCTGAATGTCATAAAATTATGGCTCTATCCAAAACTGACTAATTTAAATCAAATTACAGAATATCAGCTAATCATCTTTAAGTAGGAAAACGAGAAACAATTTTTTTTTTAAATTTAAATATAAAAACCTGAGCTAACTGAAATGTTAAGATCATCAATTAAGAAATAATATAAATCATTTTTATTTGTGATTTAAGTTAAATGTCATCATAGTGGAATCCAGAGAAAGCAGATCATCTTAATATGCAAATATATGCTGTAATTGACATGAACAGAGCAACAAGAAAGCTGTATACTAAGAACATAAACTTATATATTTGAAGAGAAGTGGTTTGACACAAGTTCATGACACCAGTATACTTAAGTTAATATCAGTCTTAATAAGCCTCCGCTGAAATTTAGAAATTTGTTTACAAATTTTTAAATTATAAGACTGAAGATTAAATTGGAATGTATCTGATCTTCTGATAAATTCTGTCACTTGCATTCCAATTTAATTTAAACTAAATTTTTCACTCTTTCTATTTATGACCTATGAACTTAGTTCATTTATTATTAATTATTTTTAAAATATCTTTAAATTTATAATTATATAAAATTCTGCAAACACGAAAAATAACTTTATATTCTTTTCTGCCATAAAATAAACAGGAATTTTTAATTTTCATTAATATTTAACATCATAGTAATAAGCATTTTAAAAATATTCATAAGTTGAAAATCTTAAACATATTTTTTACTTTTAATTATTCTTTATTTTCTCAAACTCATTACCATTATTTAGAAATTATCTAGTTCTAAACTTTAAAAATGATAAAATATTTTAAATGATTTTAATTTCTATTTTCATATCAGATGTTCTCACTACTAAGAATGAAGTTTATAATTTATTTTCACTTTTAAAATGTTTAATATCTAAATGAATTTTACAACATTCCAAGTAATTTTGAAAAATTATTAATTTCAAAATTTAAACTGTTAATATAACAATAAAACATCAATTTTAAATATTAGTTATGAAAATCATGAAACAATTTTTTAATTAGTGAAGGTAATTATTATTCTCTATTCCAGAATTACTAATAAGTGGAGAAAAGTACGATTTTAATAAAAGTTCTATTTAGAAATTAACAAATTCATACTTAAAAACATTGTAAATAAACAAAACATAACAGGATTAATTTGTTAAAAATGTTTAAATTAGTTTAAAAAACAATTTGTTTTAAAAATAAATATTTTAATATACCCAATTCTGTATTTACATGATAGATATGATTCCAATAAACCCACTTAAAAAAAGATACCGTCCACATGGTAAAAAGGAAAATTGGTTCAGAACCTCATATACCAGGAGAAATGATAACGTAAATAACTCTTATTATATTAATTGGTTTTAAAAAAAAATTTCAATTTTTGTTAATAAATCAGAAGAGGAACAATTGTAACTTACTTATCAGCAAGATTTCATAAATTTATATCTATTCACACAAATCTTATTTTCATTTTATTCTTCACTTGACTTATTCATTTAAATACCAATAGAATATTAAAACTATTCCATATTGAAAGAATTGTGTTGGATTTATTGATGCAATAAGGTAAAGCAACATACAGATGACCTACCAAGGGGACTTTCCAGGAGGATTTTATGGAAAACTGCCCATATTTAGATATTACAGATGTGAAGAAAATCCAGAAAACTCTATGCCAGTCAGGTGCAAATCCAGGACCAACAACCAACCAGTGTTCAGTGGCATTATCCACTCAGCCACTGGTGAGCTTGTATTGAAAGAAATCAATGGAAACATAATAAATCATCAAACTTCAAATTAAATTTTTTTTCTGACTGCTTCAATTGTGGGATAAAGTCAAAATTAAAAACTGATTGTCATTACACACATTCAAGTAAATCATAAAAACAGCCAAATCTTAAAATTTACTTGAGCCTGTGTAGCAATCATATGCAAATTCTGATAGCTAGATGGCTGAGATGGTTAAGGCATCAACTCTAGGACCCAAAATTGAATCCAGGCAAACTCCAGGAATTTTTCATGAGTGTATATGTTAGGTCATGTCTTTCACTATCTGGTTGCTCTCATTATGGACCTTGCTGATCCTGCAATGAAAAAGGCCCTCTTGTTAGGTGTATTAAATACTCGGTTCAGATGTCACGCCAACAGTTAACTTAATCAAAAACTTCGTTAAGAAACTTCAGACTATGAGGCATTAAATAAAATTAGAAGAAATATTTTAATCTTGCAAGCACTTTCAACGTAAATATGACGTACATATTTACGTTGAAAGAGCTTTCAAGATTAAAATATTTCTTCTAATTTTATTTAACGCCTCATAGTCTGAAGTTTCTTAATGAAGTTTTTGATTAAGTTAACTGTTGGCGTGACATCTGAACCGAGTATTTAATACACCTAACAAGAGGNCCAATAAACCCACTTAAAAAAAGATACCGTCCACATGGTAAAAAGGAAAATTGGTTCAGAACCTCATATACCAGGAGAAATGATAACGTAAATAACTCTTATTATATTAATTGGTTTTAAAAAAAAATTTCAATTTTTGTTAATAAATCAGAAGAGGAACAATTGTAACTTACTTATCAGCAAGATTTCATAAATTTATATCTATTCACACAAATCTTATTTTCATTTTATTCTTCACTTGACTTATTCATTTAAATACCAATAGAATATTAAAACTATTCCATATTGAAAGAATTGTGTTGGATTTATTGATGCAATAAGGTAAAGCAACATACAGATGACCTACCAAGGGGACTTTCCAGGAGGATTTTATGGAAAACTGCCCATATTTAGATATTACAGATGTGAAGAAAATCCAGAAAACTCTATGCCAGTCAGGTGCAAATCCAGGACCAACAACCAACCAGTGTTCAGTGGCATTATCCACTCAGCCACTGGTGAGCTTGTATTGAAAGAAATCAATGGAAACATAATAAATCATCAAACTTCAAATTAAATTTTTTTTCTGACTGCTTCAATTGTGGGATAAAGTCAAAATTAAAAACTGATTGTCATTACACACATTCAAGTAAATCATAAAAACAGCCAAATCTTAAAATTTACTTGAGCCTTAAATTCAAATTCTAAAAAATTATCTTTAAAAAATAAAAAAATTCAAGAGAGCACTTTTTTTGAAAAAGGAAGAAAATATTTTTTCTTAGAATTAAAATCAAATGAAGAATTTTAAAAAGGCAAATTTATTGAAATGTGTTAAATCAAAACATATGTAAAAAGATAATCTGACCATGTTAAATCAAAATTATGTAAAAAGAATTGGGTGTAAATAGATTTAAATACCAAATTATTATACAGATTAAAATTTAATAAAACAAATTTATACTTTACTCAAATAAAATATCTTAATTAATTAAATTAAAATTTAAAATTTTAATTAGTATTATCATCATTATAATTGTACTGAATATAAACATCTTTATTGTTTTTATTAAAAATTCAAAAATATAACATAAATAATAAAGATGAGATACTTTTTTGTTGGTTTTATATATTTTTAAAAATATCTTTAGAAAATTAGGCCAATCCATTTAATTAGAAAAATTTGAATAATATTTCTGTTAATGAAATTTAATCAGAAAAAATTTATTATACTTAATTCTTAAATTTATTTAAATACAGAATTATGTTTAAATTTAGGCAAAAAGACTCAAATAAAATTTAAAAATTTTAATTACATATTATAAAAAAAACACCAGAATATAAGTAAAAATAATCCTAGTTATGTTTTAAATATCTTATATAAATATTTCTATAAAATTATAGAATATAATTTTATATAAATAAGTTTACTTACCTAGTTTTTTGTTTAATATTATCATCCATATAACATAAATGCTGGAGATATGCTGCAGCATTTGCCCGAACAACATTATTTGGATGGCCTAGGAACTCTATTACCTCATGTAAATCTGGATCTCTCCACCTTACATCTTTCATTCAATAAAAAAACAAAAACTTTTATAGAAACATTTCATAAGTTATTAGTTAAACTGATGAAAAATAAATTACCTCTTCCTTCTCCATCAATACTTTCATTTTCTAAATGAGGATGCCGAGGTGGTGGAGGATACTGTCTGTCCATTGATGGAAGTGGCAAGCCAGCATTTTCTTCAGCAACTCTTGAAGGATGGGTGTAAGATGTGGGAGGTCTAATATGAGGTACTTGACTTTGTGGATGATCATCATAACTTGGGCGGCGATCTAGATACCCCTGAGGTGGTGGAGCTTCATATGGAGCATAACCAGGAGAAGTTGCAGGAATCTGAGTACCAGAATATCCATAGGGACCTAAAATAAAATATATTTTTCTGTATAAATATTATATTCTTTCTCTATCAAATGACCAAACAAATTTTAAAACTTTTCATAATGAATAAAAAAAAAAGCATCTTTTATTCATTCATTCCCATATTTTCCATTATAAACATAACTTTAAGTCATTTTAATATAATACAGTTTGTGATTATAAATTTTATAAATCTTAAAAAATTTGATATAACTAATAATTTTATTTGAAATATATAAATAAACTAATAAAAAAATTTATAACACTTTGTCTGTTAAGTTTATGGTTTTATATTATTTTTTCAAATTAACAAATAAATTTCAAATATAAGAACTTGTTGAATATTGAAATGTTATGTTTTATTTTCCAAATTTAATGATAAAATAGAAACTTTTCAAAATAATGAAAAAGCACTGATTTTTTGCAAATGATATACTGACAGAGAAAAATAAATATTAAGACTTTAAAAACAATTCATTAAATAGAAAGATAATACTGTATTGTTTGATATATCAATATTTACATACATCAAAAAGAGAGAAAGAAGATAATTTTTTGCTACATCTCTACTGAAAAAAAAAATTTAACAAATCAACATTAATTAATTACTGTAAAGTAAAAATTTTAAATTTAGTATTTCTAATGAATTCTATCAATATCTCATATATGTTTTTTGATATTTACATTTACAAAAAAAAAAAAAAAAAAATGTTTAATTTAATTTCAAAAGAATATCACTTACAATAAAAGTACTGTACTATTTTTAGTGAAAATTTTTGTTATAAAAACTTTTAAAGATCATCATTTGATATTTCTAAATATATTTTATTTTATTTTCATCTTATATTTCACAGGCTTTAAACACACTGAATGTCCATTATAATATATTAGCTATTTATATTATATAATAAAAATTTAAAATATTAGATTACAGTATTTAAATTTTTTATTCAGTTTAAAAGCTTCTTAGATGTAAATTAAACTAAGAATATTCAAAGAATAAATTATTTTTTAGCTTCAGTTAAGTTATCTATTAATATTATATCATTCTAATTATAAATATCAAAGAGTTTAAATACAGCATGTGATGAAGTTAAATTGAAGACATGTACTGTTAATGTTGAAAACGCTTTCAAATTCTAATTTCCTTTTAAATCTTTTTTATCTGACTTATTTAAATTATAAAATTATTATACAAACAAACTGCAAAAAAGACAAAATCTCAGAGCAAATAAAATAAAATAATTAAGTTAGTAACTACAGACTTCACCGCAAAAAAACAAGCTTAATCTTTATTAGCCAAGAAAAAGTACTCCCATCTAAATATCTTTTGATATTTCTTTTTACTTCAGTCTGAAACAATTCTTGTCTTCATGTTATTTTAATAATAAAAATAATCAATTTATGAAATAGGTTATAAACTATTCTATGTAAAAATTAAAGGAAAAGTTTGTTTAAACATAATAATTTTTTGCACAGATTTTTACAGTATTATTATTAAAATACATTATATATAAACTAATATATTAAACAAAATTAATTATTAATATAAAGACTTCATGTTTATATGCACACATGAACATAACAGCTATATATATATATATAGTCATTCTTTTATCACAGACAAATAAATTGGTTATGTGTATATTTTAATTTTAATAACAATATTGATGAGATAAAATATATTCATGCTTTTATAAAGTTATGAAATAATTTAAGTAATTTAAATAATAAAGTTTTATTCAATATGAACATAAATATGAAATACTTAAATTTAATTACACTTATCACTTATTATTCTATTCACAAGCATTATCAAAACATTTTTACTTGATAATCCATTAGCATAAAAATCTATTTAAGAGATGAAAATAATTATATAGTAAAATGTAAAAAGAAAGTGATGTGAATAATTAGATTATAAATAATACTCTATTATATAACTAAAAAACAATTTACAGATTAGTTTTAGAACTGATAGTTGATAAAAACTTATATTCTTACAGTCATTTAAAACTTTAGCAAAATACATTAGATGTACTACTTTATTAAAAAAAAATTATTTATCATAATGCAAATAAAAATGCATTATGTAATTATAATAAATTATATTACAAACTAAGCATATATAATTTTGATATGTAAAACTCATTTATTTTAATGAACTATTCCTGTTTATTCATGTAATCATACAATTCAATTGTGAAATTTTATCTATGTTAATATGTATATATATATTTCAAAACAATTAAATAAAGTTAAAAAGTTTAGCATTAAAAATATCTTACAGAATAAATGTCAGTGTTTTGTTTTTTCATTTTTTGACAAATTTGTCATAGTATATATCTTGCAAATAATATAAATTTACTTTAGGATTTCATAACCTTATTTATGATGAAAAACAAACCTAATGTGAGGCTCTGGACAGGTCCGAACCCTCACTAAAATACGCGGAAAATAATTGTTTTAGAGAAAAAATATTTAGTAGTTAGAAATAGATTTTTATTTTATGAAAACGCGACGCTAACTTCTAGACAATAGAAGAATGTAAGTCCGTCGACCATTTCCGGATTGGAGATCGAATTAAACTTCGATTTTGACCTCTCCCACGCCCCCGAAAGGTTTTGAATTGTCATCAGGTGACGACGGAGACCAATCGGAAAGGGGAATCTGAGAGAAAATGGATATAACCCCGGAAATTCGAGGACGCGACGGCTTCTTCTCCCGAAAGTTCCAAGTGACGGATCTGTTGTTGTGTGTGTGTCTCACACCCATCTTCGTCTCCATCTCCCGACCTCGGATCGACATCTTTCCATCAATGGAAGTCGACCGCATCGTCCCGGAGTCGTCGAGACATGATGGAATGGTTCATTCGCAAACAAGGGACACTCCTTCAAAATGGGACTATCTTGGAAAGGAGAGGAAGACCCAGAGGCCGCAGCCGCCGCAGAACTTCCAAGATCACAGTAATCTTGTAAGCTTCTTTCGTGTTTAA
>NW_019384805.1:113544-149072 GCF_000671375.1 Centruroides sculpturatus
AAGAAAGTAAAAAAAAAAAAAAAAAAACAGATCCAGATGTATCATTCATAAGAAATATAACTCACTGGTTTTTTTTTAATTCTTTGAATAAAGCCATGCTTTAAAAAAATTGCATAAACATTTTCAAGCCTCATAAAATTCCATCTTTAGATAATTTCAATTTTAAATTATACTATAAGAAAATTTAAGAAATTTTTGAAAACTTCCTTGCAAAATACTTGAAATAGAATACTTTGGAATATGGTTTGAAGAGTAGTTCAAGTGACTTTTCTAGTAATCCATAGAACTTCAATGTTCTTATCCAAGAATGTGTCATATTGAAGTTCTATAGACCAGTGGTTCCCAATTAGTGGTATGCGTACCCTCAGGGGTACGCGAAATTGCATGAAGGGGTACGCGCAGCAATCTAAAATCGGTCGATTTAAAATTTAAATGCACGAGATGAAGCAATCAAAAAAATAATGGGTGGACCATCAAAAATTCGGCAATTTACAACACGATGTCGAATGCACAAATTGGTTTATTTATAACTAAAAATATTTTCGAAATTTCATCAAAAAATGCATTTGTGACAATACCTAAATGAAATTCTTACGCAAGAAACAAAAATTGTGTTAATTGTACAATTATCATTATTGTAATGTCAGCTAAGTGGCAGTAAAATATTTACTACCATTTTGCACAAAATACCTCTGCGAGAGCGGATTTTCGGCCGAGACAAACATGAAAACTAAACATCTTCACTGACTTCGACTCGAAGATGACTCGAGACTGAAGCTGACCAAAAAGCAACCAGATTTTACAAAGTTGTGCAAAGATAATCGTGCACATTTGTCACATTAAAATTAAATAACCTTATGCTATTTTCATTATTATTAGAATTGTATTTTAAAGGTAATAAATGTAAAAAAAAACTTATTCTATTTATCACTATCTGTCGACCCACAGCTTCGCCCGCATTATATCGAATTTTCTCGTGGGAATTAGATATTTTCTCGCAGTAAAATGTAGCCTATGTCCATCTCCAACATGTAAGCTATCTCTGTGCCAAATTGTATTAAAACCTGTTCAGCGGTTTAGACGTGAAAAAATGACAGACGGACAGAATTACCTTCAAATTTATAATATTAGTATGGATTAATATGTATTTCTCCTATAAGGGGTATGCGAGTTTGAGCTCTTTCTTGAAGTGGTACGCAGGAAAAACTAATTGGGAACCACTGCTATAGACTAATGCTAGAATTATATTCAGTAATTTAAAATCTGTCCTTGAGGATGGCAGAAAAGTTGGTTAGCAAAGACTGTCATATTTAACAAAAGAGCAGGACATCACTTGCTTGCTTTACATTAGTGTTCCATATACAAAAGTACAGTACATTGTATATAGTTTTGTATATATTTTGTTTTTAAATTGTTCTATGAGAAAGTTTAAAAGATACCTGAAGATGAAACCTAGCTAGTTACAAAAACATTGAAGCCGTTTGTAGATTTATATAACTTTTTTAAAATCTAACATAAATCTAAATATAATCTAAACAAGCTAACAAATCCATCTATCTATCAATCTTTTAATTATCTATTGAATAATCTTCCCTCTTTATTATGAATACAAAAAACAAACACTTCATTAGTTGAACGATTTTAAGATTTATTTCAAATAGATAAGCATTAGCTAAAATTTTAACAAATAGTAAATAATTATTATTTTGATGACATACTGTGAACTTTCATATGATGATGAATAACAACAGAGTTAGTATAATAAACAAACAATATTACCAGATTTTAATCAAATTTTAATATGGCTAATTAATAATAAACAAATTACCTAATTTGGTCTTAAAAGATATATGGTTAAGTCAACATCTTGTATTAAATTTAATAATTCGAAATAAATGAATTAATTTAGATTATTCTGAAAAAAAAGATCAATTCAGAATGGGACTTAACCTGGCTTAACAACCTACCTTTATTCCAAACAAGTAATATCTTTATAATTAATTAGTCATATTATAGCTCAATTAAAATCTGTTAGTATCATTTGTTTATTACTGTGTCGGGATCACCAATGTCGGGTTGATCCCAACTTACCGATTAAAGTAAATCGATCGACATAACGTAAAAACATGACACTTTTATTAACTAGCAGGTTAAATTCTAACTCCATCTTACAATGTTTTTTTAACGAGCGGTATCACAGTTCGTGGAACGTAGCGCAAGGTCGACTGGTCGTCTCGGCAGCTAGTCCAGAAGTAGTTCATCGGCTAACGCTCCGGGCAAATTACCGCTCTACAGAAAATGTTGACTATTTAGTTCGCGATAGAAAGTAGTTCGCGNTGTGGGACCTTGACTCTTGGGGGCCCAGGGCTTAAGCCCTATTAGTCCATATGTAAATCTGCCCCCGGAGATACTGTTAACATTCAATTGTATTTAATAAAACTGGTTAATGGAATAGTAAAAAAATAAAGACTATCCTTTTAAGCCAGCAAAAACAGCATTTACTACCACAAACCTTTAATTCAGAAAATAAAACATTTGTGACAGTAGTACTGAAATTCTAGTTGTATGCTTATTAGACTTAAAAATGTTATTTACTTGACAAGTACTTTTGATCTAATACTAATCATTCAGGCCTATATAACAAAATGAAACAGCAATTCAAATAAAATGTATCAAATTATGAATTTAAAATGTTTTTAGAAATTGTAAAAAATGGCATTCAATATATGCCAATAAAAAATTAATAATAAATAAGTTAACAAGTAAATATATAAAGTATAAATAAAAGAAAATAACTTAACCTTTATAATGAAATATTGTATATGACATTTTTTATTTGTATAGATAGCAATTTATATACCGTATGTATTTTCAAGTATTTGAAAAAAATCTGTTTAGCATTGATATATCTTTAATATAGAAAAGAACGTAACATTAAAAGATATATTAATGTTAGACATGTATGCTTTGCCAGATGCTTGAAAATGCATAGTAAATATAGTATTTCATTACAAGAGTTATGTTATTTTCTTTTATTTATACATATTTAACTGTTAATTCATTGATTAGCCTGTACTGAATGGGTATTTATCTACTATTTCTTCCAAAATTTTTAAATTCATAATTTGATACAATTTATTTGAATTGCTGTTCCATTTCATTATGTAGGCCTCAAGATGATCAGCATTATATTGAATATACTTGCTAATCAAATATTATTTTTGCAAGTTTAAATGTTCGATATTAACAATACATTAAAATCCTATGTAATATTATGAACATATTGAACTAAATTACTCATAAGTTTCTCTTCATCAGAAATATAAATGAAATCGAAAATTCAATGAGAATTTTCAATTTAATCACTAAAAGAAATACTGTATTATTAAAATTAAATTTAAATTACAACTTTTTTACTGATAGCATTTATTTTAATTTTCACTTCATTTTGATATTGTTATAATAATAAAATAAAAACTTTACGGTTAATATTAATTTAAAAATAGAAAATCTCAAAAATTAAATTAGAAGAAATATACTGTATGTACATAAGCATCCTTTTCACCAAAAAATCCAATTTAAATTAAGAGATTCACAGTGTTATTAATGGTTCAAAAATCAGGCTAAAAATTTAAAATAAGCACTTACTTTTGCCTTTTTTATTTAAGGCATCTTCAGTAAATTGAAACATGTGGTGAATTGATTGAAGTTATAAGTAAAATTTTAAAAAATTTGATTCAGCATGCTTATAATATTTGTGCTCTAACACTAAAAGATTAAATTTATTGAACAGATAAATAATAAATTTTTGTAATATTTCTACAAAATCAAATATTCAAATAAGATAAATATTAAGTTTCAAAAGGAGTTAAATAGTTTAGAATAAAGCCAATTATATATATTTACTTGTCAATACGATAAACAAGTTTGTTATAAAAGAGGTAAATTAATTCAATAATAAATTTTATTACAAAATATTATAATTGGGTAGTTAAAAAAATTAACTGTGAGAACTTCCAGTTTTGGATTAATTGGTTTCATTTGTATTGAAAGAAATTAATGAGATTATATTAGCACTTTAGACAGAGATGAAAAACAGATAAAAAGATTTATTTTCTTTTTTTTAAAACTAAATGGACTGAAACTATTAAACATACCAATGGCATTTTATATTAATAATAAACTGAGGAAAAAATAATAAAAAAGATATACAATGAGAATACATTTACAATAGAAGATGATTGATCAATTTATTTGTTTAACTTTTTACAGTTATATAATAATAAATATATGATTTTGTATAAATAATTTTAAAATTTAAATTTGAACTATATGAAACAGATATTTTAGTGTTTTGATAGCAAAAGTCTTGTTCCTTTAAGAATTTTGATTAAATTTGACTTTTATTATCTCTCTATGCTGAAAATCAATATATCTGAACAGAGAATGTTTGGTTTGAAAACTACATTAGCTCAAAATAGAACTAATTGAGCAATAAATTAGCTAAATAAAAATTGATTCAAATTAATTTATTATTAAAAATAGAAAATTGCCATCTATTAATAATTAGAAAAGAAACAAATTTAGGAAATGTCTAGCAAAAAAATCTATTTAGAACTCAAATCTATAATTCTCACAAACAGGCAAGTTTACAGGTGTTATCTAAGCTCTTTATCTAGAATTATAATGTATCATTACAGGTTAGTCCTTGCCATATGAATTAAATACAATGTTATACACTTACAGATTTTTTCATTAATATTCAGTTAGCAGTAACTTACAGAGTTTGGTAGCCTGGTAATTTGTTTAATACTTTAACATATATATATATAATCACAAGTACTACTAATATTAAACAAATGATCATCATATTCATTACAGGAATATAAATTGGATAAACAGAGACTAATGAATAAATTAAATTAACTTAATATATTACAGTTTTAAATTATAAATCTGAAGCTATCCAAGTTAGACAGCACATATCAATTACAAGTTAAAGATCTAGTCCAAAAAACTGTTTTCTTTACAGTTTATAAATTAATTAATAAAAATTTATTTATTTTCCAATTATTAATAAATTCAACATGCTTAAATTAATATTAAATAATTTTAATTTATTAATTTTATTATGTAAGAAAATACTAAACTCATTCATTACCGAATTGTTTAGTGTTTTATCTGGACTATGCTAAATATTAATAAAATGTTCAAAGCTTTCTTTTGTAAATAAATTAATGTATCAACTATTTTTTAACTACCATTTCAAATAAATAAAATTTTAATTTAATTTAATTCCATAAAAACTTCATAATCTTTTCTATAATAAGACATTCTTTACAGTTATCAATATAAATTAACTTTATTATATTCTTTATTTCTTTTCCTTCAGAATATGAAATTAACTACTTTGGAAGCAATTACAGTTTAAAACTTATTTATTAAAAAGCAACTATATTAGCTTTACCTAATCCATTAGCCATTTTATCCAGCATTAATATTTGAATCATTATAATAGTTAATTCCAATTCATAAATTTCAAGTCCTTAAAGTTATCTAAAACTCACAATCTATAAATGATGAGTTTCAGTCTCTAACATTTATTGTTAAAGTCTTCATGGTGAACAATAAACAGATCTTGAATTAAAAACCAACAGAGATTAGTAGGTGATTATGTATTATCTAATGTATCAAGCAGACTAATGAAAAGTATGTACTGGTCAGAAGTTACATATTATCAATACAACTACAAGTTTCTAATTTTTTAAGCACTTACTTGTTATTTCAAATGAAAAAATCAGTCAAAAATAATATAAATCAAGCTATACTTATTACTGGGAGTTTACAACAAATTTAATTATTTTGTTTAAATATTGTTAACTAAATGTATTTAAAAATTAATATTGAATTTTAACAATTTTTACATATCATTAAATCATCAAGCTTCTAACATTTGACCACTGTTCTGTTATTTCAATATTAAAAAGAGACTTTCTTAATGAATATATATAAAAAATTTTTGTTCATTGGAAAAATTACTCTTCTAAATCAAAATACAGAGATAAGGAACTTTTTATTTTGCAGTATTGTAGATTTGATTAGTTGTGGTAAAAATGAAATTTATAATTGCTTTTGATATAAGAAAAAAATGCATATTTTCCCATATCAATTTTTTCTCAAATCTTTCATATTTACATCATTTTTGTACTAATTTAATGTTTTGTTTTGTATTTTTTGCAAATTTTTAAACATTTACAAACATTGCAAGAAAACAGTTTTTGTATAATTTAATCAATTTGCAATTATTTTTTCAAATAAAATTTTATAATCATATTATAATCATAAAAATAATTTTTTCAGATGTCTGATGTAATAAATACAAAAAAAATTAAGGAAATAAAAAAACTCATTAAAATATTTGTGATTAGAAATTAAAATATAAAACCAAGGTAAAATAGTATTAATTTTTTTTTGCATTGCAAAACTTGACACTTTTTGTAAGAAAATAATCATCTTTCATAATCACTCTCTTATGATAAGTTTTTCTATTTATTAAAAAATTGTTAACTTCCAAAGTTTTACAAAATGTTTTTGTTATAGCCATAAGTGTCATTTGCAATAATTAACATTACACACATTTTTTACATTTCCTATAAACAAGAACTGAAACTTATTTTAATATACTTATTTTTAATTGCAACACAAAGTTTTTTAAATGTTTTTCGTTCTAATATTTCTGAATATTTCCAAAACACCACAAATTATTTTTTGAAACATGAATAAAGTGAAAATAAGTTTTAATTTTTCTAAAAGTAAGTTTCCTTAATTATTTTTAATTGCTATACTAGAAAAATAAAAAATAATCAAATGGATTATTTTTAAAAAAATATTCTTTTCATTTATATTTATATTTTGTAATTTTCTATTTCTACAAACATTTTTGCTTTATAAAATGTAGGTTAAAGTACATTTACAAAATTTTGTTTCTTGTAATTAGATTTTCAGTTACAGTTATTATCTTTAGACAATAGCATTTATTTTTTAATGCTAACAGCCTCAATAGGTGGCTAATCACAAGTGATCATTATCAGTCTAAATTACTGCATTAAATATTAAATATTGGTTATTTTAATTGTTATTTGCTATTACACTACAATAGTTCAAATTGCATTGTTTACTTTAATTATATGCTAACTCGAGGATTCTCAACCTTTTTTGTGTATGGATCCCTTTTAAGAAAAATAATTTTCCATCGATCCCCCTTCAATATTATATATAATACTAGCTTACCCGTCGCGCATTGCTGCGATCTCAGAAGAAAGGAAATTCAAGCAAACTCGTTAATAAAATGTAAATTGAGTTTTATCATATTTTTATTGAAACTTATTATTATTATTACTAATTTTTATCGGAAAAACATTTCAAAGTGTCGTTTCAATTCTATTTATTTATTGGAGTGTTTGTGGATACACGATATTTTTTGTTTTTCTGTCTGGTGAGTACACGAATAAATCAGGTTTTCCGACGCCACATACAGTTGTCCAAGCGAGAAGCACGGGATTCTCCAAATTTAGCCCACACACTCGCTGCGATTGTCAGAAGTGCGATATTCCCCATTTTTGTATATATTTTTAAATCCTTTATAATTTTAATTATTTAATTGCTCCTTCCTCTCTTTCTTGGCACGTTGTGAAATTTCTGATAGTTGGATAATAAACCGTTTTATTGTAATTTGTCTTTTTAAATTATTAGATGATATTAAAATTTGGAAAAGGGGATCCCTAGATCGGTAAAATAGGCGAATTTCCTTCTACAACTTCGGTTGTTGTTCGGTATACAGTTAAAGTTTTAACAAAGTTCGAGCGAATACGTAATTAGCAAAAAAAAGTTGAAATAAAGTGATTAAACAAACATTATTACGAATATCGTAAATAACAGTTCACAAATGCATATATAGAAATATTTTTTGAAGGGGGAAATGGTCTTCACAATTTGAAATCGATCGAACACACTGTGCTCGAATGCTCGTGTAAACGCGCGCCATCTATCGTAGGATAAATGTACTATGCCAAAAACCTTCGCGGGAGTGTATTAAAAAACTTTCCGAAGTTTTATGGCAATCGTACTATGCCACAAACCTTCGCCGGAGTATATTAAACAACTTCCCAAAGTTTCACGGCAATCGGATAAACGGTGTGGTAATGCATGAAGGACAGACACACACACACACACACACATTTTTATATATATAGATATATGCCATAGCCTCTTACAAAATTTTTAAAAAACATATTCCTACAATTACCAAAATTCAAAAAAAATTTGTAAAATTTTAAATAAATATTTTTAAATAATTTTCTTAATATTTGCAAAGTTTTAGCAATCCTCTCAAACTTTCATTGAGCCCTAAGGAGTCAATACCAACCCTATTGGGAAACCCTGTGCTAACTGGCATTAAAATGATACTAGAAAAAAAGGAGCAGGAAAATATCACTGGATGAATTACTATTAATTAATAATAGTAAAGACTTAATTATAATAAATTATATGTTTTTAACTATTTTAAGATGTGTTTTTAATATTAGAATCAATAAAACCAGAATTTTTCCTAATTGTAGTCTTATTTACTTATTCTACTTAGTGTTAGCAATAAGTAACCATCATCAGTACAGGTGGATCCCGAAGTGATCACAATAAACAGATTCTATCATATTGCTTTCTTTAATAATAATCAAGATTATAACAAAACTATTTGTTTCAGAAAGTAGCAACATTTGATTACACTGGACAACAATGATTTTGTTTCAGGCTCAAAATTAGCATATTCTTATGTATTTCCATCTGCTGAATTCAAAAATTATTATGAAAATGACCGATTAGCTCTTGCTTTGGAGCAGTGGTCCAAAGCAAGTGCTAATCGGTCTTCCCAACCAGTGGTCCAAAAGAGCTAAAATATGGTCTGCGAAAGATCTAAAACTTTTATTCATTTAAAATTATAATTTAAAATGATTGACATAATCTAAATAATACAAAATATATGAGAAAGATTTTATAGTAAAATTTGTAAAAAAAAATGTTTTTTTACAAAATAGTGCATCTTCAATTATTTCAAATTTTTGTTGGTGTTTTTCCTGTAAAGCACCTCAGATCAGCATATAATAAAACTACAATCTATTATAGAATATATATATTTATGCAAACATGACAGCCCTCCTTGACTCAATCAATTATGCTTGAGTACAAATGGAAAATATATGGCAATCTAAATGTCATCTCTGTACTCTTAGGAATGCAACTAGGGTACACTAAATACTGTTGCTTTTTATGTATGTGGGACAGTAGGGATATGAAATCACATTATATTCAAGCGGAATAGCCTGNTAGTAAAATTTGTAAAAAAATGTTTCATTACAAAATACAGTCGACCCCCTATAACACTGTTGATTATTCTGTTTTATATGAATTCTATGTTGTACGAGTCACTTAGATTTTACAAATGTGTGTGCCAGGCTGTGAACGGCTTACATATTTATAAAATCTAAGTGACTCGTACAACAAGGAATTCATATAAAACGGAATAATCAACAGTGTTATAGGGAGTGGGGTCGACTATAGTGCATCTTCAATTATTTCAAATTTTCGTTGGCGTTTTTTCTATAAAACTCCTCAGATCAGCATATAATAAAACTACACTCTATTATAGAATATATATTTATGCAAACATGACAGCCCTCCTTGACTCAATCAATTATGCTGAGCACAAGTGGAAAATATGTGGCGATCTAAAAGTCATTGCTGTACTCTTAGGAATGCAACTGGGGTACACTAAATACTGTTGCTTTTTATGTACGTGGAACAGTATGATAGGAAATCACATTACATTCAAGCGGACTGGCCTGCAAGAAATCTTGACTCTACCGAGAAAAATATCGTTGCCGAGCATCTCGTGGACCCAAAAGATGTTTTTCTTCCACCCCTTCATATCAAGCTGAGTTTAATGAAAACTTTTGTCAAAGATATGAACTAGAAAGAACAGGCATTTAAGTACTTAAGAGACAAATTTCCTAGATTGAGTGATGGAAAGGTTAAGGAAGGTATTTTTGTTGGGCCACAAATTCGAAAACTTATAAAGGATCCCGTGTTTGATCAAGTTTTGGAGGGAAAAGAAAAGGAAGCTTGGGAAGCCTTAAAGGGAGTTATTCATGGATTCTTAGGCAACAAAAGAGACGATAACTACACTCGGTGACAATACTTCTGGAAAAATATCATCAACTCAAATGCAACATGTCCCTCAAAATCCATTTTCTCCATTCCCACCTAGACTTTTTCCCTCCTAGTTGTCCTAGTTGCAACATGTCCCTCAAAATCCATTTTCTCCATTCCCACCTAGACTTTTTCCCTCCTAGTTGTGGAGCTGTCAGTGATGAACATGGGGAAAGATTCCACCAGGATATTTCTGTATTGGAACAAAGACATCAGGGCAATTGGAATGAAACAATTCTTGTGGATTACTGCTGGTCTGTGTGTAGGGATGCACCAGAACTCACTCACAAGAGGCAAGCCAAAAGAAAACGATCTCATGAAGTCACCACATGATTCTCTTCACACCAAACGACCTGCCAGGTATTCTTCTATTAATTTAGAACTCTTAGAATGTTACTGTAATTTAAAAAAAATTCAAAAGCACTTTCCATGTTGTTAGTATATGTAATTAAAATGTATCGTTTTCTCTTATGCTGTTAAAATCACCTATTGTATACCATAGAAACTAGAGCTAATAAAAATTTTTCATTATCATATTCAATTTTCTCACCCCAAAATTAGTAAGATTTCACTCATGAAATAAGGAAACATTCGAAAACATTTTTTTTTTTGTTGTCCAGTATTATTGAAATTGTTTCTAAGTTAAAAGTAACTAAATATTTAATTTATTCATGAAGAATCATTTTAAATCCAGGTTAATATTGTTATAATTTCAGTGGTTTTATTTAGATATAATTAAAAATATATAGTTTTATTTTGTCCATAATTCACACAATTTTCATTAAGGTTTTATTATAATTTTTTAAAATTATTAAACAAAACAGATAAATTTTAAGAATTTGCCTCTCATCAAAAGTTAAACAAAATGATAATACTACTATTGAGTCTTTTTTTTGTACTAAGGCTTCAAAATTATTTTAGATAAAAAGAAAAGAAAATTGAAATGTAAATTGTGTATTCATATCTTTATATTTCAATTTTTGTTTTCAATAAGAGACTAATAGGTTATCTAATCACAGGACAAATGCAAGAGTGCCCACAGGGAGGGGCCAGAAGGTGCAATTGTCTCTCCTGAGATTTGCTTTATTTTTCACGTTTTTTTTTTATGATAAGTCTTTTACAATGCAAAAATATTTTGTAAGATTAAATTTATTTTAATAGTCATTACACCAAAGTAACTACAGTCCACATGCAACAAAAGGAACTAGAAAGGGTCATTAAGTCATATGCTGGAGCTATACTATTTGAAAGGTTTCATGTATTTTAGAATAGTTGGAGTTTTTATATTTTTTTTTATACATGTATATTATTTAATCTCATGAAGTTACTAAAATAGCATTAGAAGAACCATATCAGTTTAAGGAATAATGATTTCAGTAAATCAATTGGACAATTATTTGATCTAAATCATAATATCAATATTTTTCTCCATGCTGAAAGAAAATCCTACAAGTTCCCAAAATTGATTATTTAATCAATTTTTATAACTAAACTCAGAGAAAATAATTTTATATATATATAAATTAAAATTTAAATAATTTAAAGCAGAAGTAAAAAAATCATGTGACATATGAACATATTACTAAATTCAATTGTTATTTAGTTTAAACTTAAGTGCTAGCACTTTCCTGATGATAAAGACCTCTATAACTTTTTATATTAATTTTTACTCTTAAATGTCATTTTAAAAATATATTAAATTGCAGACAATAATTATTTAGATAATTTTTGAGATTAAAATATTATCATATAACAAACAAAACTTATATAATTTTAGTGCCTGGAGACAAAGTTATATAATTGTCATAAATTTCAGCAATTACACTTGATAGAATGATATATTTATTTAAGATTATAACATTGTCAATAGTACATTTATATAATAAATACTATTAAAACTGTAATAAAAATTTTTTCCAGTAAAGTTTATTTATTATAGAAAACTACATAAAACTAGAGTACGTATTCTTCAAATGAAAATTTCTTTGAGTTATAGGATACAAATGAATGACAACAGAATATGAAACTTAAAAAAATAAATCAATTAGTTTAATTATATATTTTGTTAATTCTTAGTGAACTAAATGGATCTATTAAGTTATCAACTTTTTCTATCAATAAAATTTTCATTTTAAACCTCTAAAAAAAATGCTTACTCTAAAAATTCATATATGCTATGCTTGATTAAAATAATTAATTTTAATGTTAAACAGATGTTTAACTAAAAAAAAAAATTTCGTATATATTTTTTTCAAACATAATTATTGTAGTTTATACCCAAAACCTAAATTTACATGAATGAAATTTTAATTTTTTAAAATTATTAAACAAAACAGATAAATTTTAAGAATTTGCCTCTCATCAAAAGTTAAACAAAATGATAATACTACTATTGAGTCTTTTTTTTGTACTAAGGCTTCAAAATTATTTTAGATAAAAAGAAAAGAAAATTGAAATGTAAATTGTGTATTCATATCTTTATATTTCAATTTTTGTTTTCAATAAGAGACTAATAGGTTATCTAATCACAGGACAAATGCAAGAGTGCCCACAGGGAGGGGCCAGAAGGTGCAATTGTCTCTCCTGAGATTTGCTTTATTTTTCACGTTTTTTTTTTATGATAAGTCTTTTACAATGCAAAAATATTTTGTAAGATTAAATTTATTTTAATAGTCATTACACCAAAGTAACTACAGTCCACATGCAACAAAAGGAACTAGAAAGGGTCATTAAGTCATATGCTGGAGCTATACTATTTGAAAGGTTTCATGTATTTTAGAATAGTTGGAGTTTTTATATTTTTTTTTATACATGTATATTATTTAATCTCATGAAGTTACTAAAATAGCATTAGAAGAACCATATCAGTTTAAGGAATAATGATTTCAGTAAATCAATTGGACAATTATTTGATCTAAATCATAATATCAATATTTTTCTCCATGCTGAAAGAAAATCCTACAAGTTCCCAAAATTGATTATTTAATCAATTTTTATAACTAAACTCAGAGAAAATAATTTTATATATATATAAATTAAAATTTAAATAATTTAAAGCAGAAGTAAAAAAATCATGTGACATATGAACATATTACTAAATTCAATTGTTATTTAGTTTAAACTTAAGTGCTAGCACTTTCCTGATGATAAAGACCTCTATAACTTTTTATATTAATTTTTACTCTTAAATGTCATTTTAAAAATATATTAAATTGCAGACAATAATTATTTAGATAATTTTTGAGATTAAAATATTATCATATAACAAACAAAACTTATATAATTTTAGTGCCTGGAGACAAAGTTATATAATTGTCATAAATTTCAGCAATTACACTTGATAGAATGATATATTTATTTAAGATTATAACATTGTCAATAGTACATTTATATAATAAATACTATTAAAACTGTAATAAAAATTTTTTCCAGTAAAGTTTATTTATTATAGAAAACTACATAAAACTAGAGTACGTATTCTTCAAATGAAAATTTCTTTGAGTTATAGGATACAAATGAATGACAACAGAATATGAAACTTAAAAAAATAAATCAATTAGTTTAATTATATATTTTGTTAATTCTTAGTGAACTAAATGGATCTATTAAGTTATCAACTTTTTCTATCAATAAAATTTTCATTTTAAACCTCTAAAAAAAATGCTTACTCTAAAAATTCATATATGCTATGCTTGATTAAAATAATTAATTTTAATGTTAAACAGATGTTTAACTAAAAAAAAAAATTTCGTATATATTTTTTTCAAACATAATTATTGTAGTTTATACCCAAAACCTAAATTTACATGAATGAAATTTTAATTTTTTAAAATTAATTTCCCCAGAATTTATTATTGTTCATTTGAAATAATGTTTTTAAAAAATTAAGACTTCAAGAAAACATGTCATTAATGTAAAAATTTTAGTTCTTTTAGAATAAACATTAATTCATTAGTGACTACCAATGTTTTGTAGACTCTTAATAATTTTAATCACACAATTTATCTTTAAACTGTGGGATTTAAAATGAATGAATTGTAATTCAAATATCATTATTTTTTATGATTTTGTAAGAAGAAATCACAGTAAACACAAGAATCCTTTTATATAATATGAACAACCTTATAGTTTACATAATAGATGTCATTATTCACTGAAAATGTATTTCCCAATGAGAGAACAAATAAAAATATTGTAAGTAGAAAAATAATTATTTTCCAACAAGCACAAATTGTCATTCAAATTTACAATAAATGCATTTCTCAGTAAAACAGTTTATCAATGGATGCTCATTCACAATAAAAGTTACGCACCCAGATAGAATTGTCTGATTACTGTAAAACTAGGTACACAACTATGTCTCAGACAGGTATATAAATGTGTACAGTGTGGTCCAATTGCATGCAAGGTACCACCACAGTACTTTAAAATCACTACCCCAGCTAGCTTATAAAAAGGCTCACTATTTTCACAATTTTCTATGTGTTTGTTGTTCAGAGGTCTTAAAATGCCAGACATGCTTATATGACACAGCACAGTCAAAGACATTATGTATGGCTGACAGAGTTTGAGATAATTCACTCATTGAGCCAAGGAAAGTAGACTGGCCATTTTACGAAATTCATTTCATATGAAATCAGTTCTTTCTAATAGTGATGTGACAGTATTGTATTCAGGAAATTCTGCAACCTTATGTGTTACCTTTCATGACAAGGCTGCAAACAGCCATTTACCAACAAGATAATTCTTGGCCACACAAAACTTTGGTTTCCCAGGAACGTCTCCACCACATTGCCAACTTTCCTTGACTTTCTCGGCTGCATATTTGTTACCTGTCAAACATTTGCAGGACCAGAAGGACTCCAGCTTCAGCCACAAGTGTAAGGTATCTGAAATGTTGGTTGCAACATAAGTGGAAAAATCTGTTGCAAATTAGCATAGATGCCTACATACCTCTATACCCAATTACATCACCACAGTATCTAAAGCAAGAAGAGGTCCCGAAAAGTACTAAGAGTTTATTAAATTGTACCATTATTCCACAAGAAATTGTCTCTTTGCTATGATATTGTAATCATTTATTACTATCAACATTATATTTGCACTAATAAAGCTTCATTTAATTCCAATGTCTCCTTCTTGGTGCATAGTATGTTTCATTAATGAGTGTATTTAACATAAATCAAAAATATAGAGTTTTAGAGAATGGAAAGGAATCTCAAAAATAAAATACTAGAAAATTTCTAAATTACTAAAAAAAGTTACTAGAAATGTTAAACAGTTAAATTAAAGTAATAATATTTTAATTATTTTAAAATTATTAAACAATTTTAATTCAATACTCAAATCTTTTTTAAATAGAGCAAAATCAGAATTTTAATTTGTACACTCATCCCTCATTTTAACAGATAAAAAGGAGTAACACTGGTCCAATGTTGCCAATTGTCTGTAAGTTCCGAAACTAAGTCTGTAGTGGTTAATATCCACAATTATATTACAAAAGAAAGAGGAATTGACCTTTTTCTGGTTTTCTACTCTTCCTCCTAAAGGCACAGTAAAGAAAATTATGAAAAATAAGAACAAATGAACACACAAACAAGACAAAACCATGAAGCAATAAGAAGCACATATGGTTCCACTCATGCAAACAAAGTGAGGGTTCACCAACTAGTGGTCAGCTACCAAAATAGCAGCTTATATCCAGTGTTGCCACAATTCCATCCATGGAGAGTGGGACTTTCAAACTGAATTGTCTGCTCCAGATTTTGTCCATTGCTTCCGATATCTATCAAAAAGTGGTCCATAAGATCGAGAGATGAGTGTAACTTAAAAATTACAATCAGCAAATAAACTGAATATTAAATAATAGATGCGTATTTTAAAGAAAAAAACAGCTTTCCTTGCTAATAGCTTTCTTTTCAAAAAAGAACACCACAAACCACACACATTTTTTTGTGAGTTTTATAATTTCTTCTCATAACATTGCAACTATCACTTCTTATGTTGCAACTTGAGACATTTGCAACATAAGAACAAAACAAACTAATTTAAATTCAAAATAATAATCAATCTTATTCTTTTTATAAATACAGTAAGCATTAATAATGACAATATAGTAATTAACGAAATAAATGAAAATAATTTAAGTAGGAAAAATGAAAATGATAAACTGAAGATTATGTTGATGAAATTGTATATAACCTATTATATTTAAATGAATATTTTAACATATTTTATTCTTCATTGAACTACTAATATTAAAGGAGAGTTAAATAAATAAGACAGTTGATATTGCATATTGGAATACAATATAAGAAATTAATTATGGATGTGAAATACAATGCAGTAATGTAATCCTGTTACTATATATATATATCAAAATATTTGACTATAAATATTTCAATATAAAGTAGTATATATAAATAAAATACATACAAGCTTAATATATAGCTATAATAACAAAATTAGAAACAGAAATAAAGCATATGCTAAATGATACTGAATACATTCCATAATACACTAATTTACTTTCTAAATTGTTTGGAAAGAGAAGTTATGAAAATTATAATAAAAAATGTCCAGGGATTTAAATGAGAAGTCTAAAATGTTTATTTAATAGGTTCAATAGTATATTGAACAGAAAATATGAAATATTATATTGATTCCAGTTGATAGATAGAACAGTAATAATTGTAAAATCAGTACCTTTTATGAATATTTCAGAAAGAATGAATTAAGACATGTAAAATGTAGATTTGTCTTAATCAATTTTTTCTGAAATACTCGTAGAAAATACTTTTACATTTTGACCATTTACAAGTTCAGATAACAAAACTATATTATTAAGGAATAATGACAGGATACTTCATGAAAAGACTTATTGATAGCAATTTCATTCTCAGTAGTTGAAATGTATATTATTGTTTAAATATTTGATAAATACTTAATATGATTATGATCATTTCATAAATTCTGTGCTATAAAAAGAGAATGTATATAATGAAAACAACAAAAATAAAAAAATTTTATATCTAAGTATTTCTATTTACAAGTAAAAACTTTATATATGTTAGGTGTGGCATAATTTTTCTAAAAGCAAGTTACAAAATATTATCTACAGCAAGAAAAAAACAATAATAGATTTCTTATTTTTAAATAAAATTATAGTTTTTCTATAAAGCTACAACAGATATAATGTAATAGAAACAGTTTTTAAATTTCAAATATTTAACAATGCAGATAAAAAAATAATAATAAAGTAAACAATAAAAAATCTGCAAACATTGAAATTACAATAATGTGTTTTTCTTAATAAAATTTCAAATTTGCCAATATTATAAATAAAAAAATTTTTTATCTGAATTTATTTCACTATTCTGAGAGAAAAAATAAATAAACTGGCAACAGATTCAGTTTTTATTTCATAATTTAAATAATATTATAGTCTTTGACAGAAAGAATACATTAAAGATACTGAGATTTTTTTTTTCTTTTTTCCCCCCTCTTCCAATTTAAAATAAAATTTATTTTGTACATAAATTTATTCTATTTTTTTTTAAATTGTCTATTTAGTATTTAAATACATTTCTCCTGAATGATTTAAATTAAATTTTATATCAAATTTAAAAATTTTATCAGTATTTTTAATACAGTAGACTCATGATTATCTGGCTTAATGTGACAGACAGTCAAGCCAGATAACACAAGAGATTGAAGGTAAGGCATTTTCTACAAAGTCAAGCACATCATGCATCCCATGTGTAGTTTATTTTCCAGCTGTAATTTTTACAGTACACATGATAATGCTTTAATACAAAATTTTCATCAAAAGTAAGTTATTAAGATGCCTGCAATTACTATGTCACGTTATCTGTGGAATAAACATATGTTTTATGAAAATTTTCGCAATTTCATTTTTTCACAATATCATTACTTAATAATACTGTACTGTAATAAAAGTAAAAATAATTATATCTTTGTAAATAATATGTACTAAAAATTTTACAACATGGCTAAATGGGCTAGATAATCATGGGCTAGATGATTCTGAGTTTACTGTATCAAGGAAAGTTGAGATAACTAACATTTTTGTTTAATTATTTTAATTAGTTTCATGTTATTTTGATCTCAGAAAATAATAATTCAAATTTCATGATAGTACTGTAGTGATATGGGTGAATTGGACACAATGAATGGGAAGCAATACACAGGCAAACTACCTTTTTCATGAATACGTTAACAATAATATTTTATTTTCCTTTTACTTTGCCTTACAATACTCCTTTTAATCTCCCAACAATCATGACTCGCAAGGCCAGTGCATGAACAATTCATTCCAATTTCTTATAGTACTAATTAAAATTGACTTATCCTAAATTAACTCTAATATTAGTCAGAATAAAGAAGGGAGAAAAAAGAAATGGTCTTAGTATGGATCCCCTTATTCCCTTTTGGCGAGCTAGGCACTTAAGAGGTTGACCACAGTTAATAAAAAAAAAAAAAAAAAAAGTGACTTCGCTATGTAGTTCTCCTTATCGAGATGGGCAGTCCACACAACTCCTTTCGCAGTCTTCAAATCACAAAATATGAACATTAATCTTCTATGTCCCCACAGTGTAGATCTTCCTTCTGCTTCTTGTCTCACCATATGCCTTGCTACCTTCTCTTCTCGACTCTTGCCAAAAATTGTCATTATACTTGGTAGCATATGTTGATCCTCCCTTTTTCCCAAAACTCACCAAAGAACAGTTATTTTACAGTCAAAAGGATCAAACAATAGGAAAGGATAGAGTTAGTTGGACAGAGAGAGAGAATACATATAAATTATAAGTTTGTTAATTATAACATAAAATATACATTGTGGGACTCACCACAGTACTTTTTCAATTAATATAAATTGACAATTAAAATATTTTGTAGATAAATAACTATTTAAGATTTTAATTGAGATTATTCTTTTTAATATTTAACATTCTAGTAAATTGTAAAATTTTGTTGACTGTTAAATTTATTTTAAAATGATTTTAAATTATTATATTATAACTATTTTATAAAATACATAAAAAGATTACCAAATCTATCAGAAACAGGACCAGGAGAAGGAGTACTTGGAAACCTTTCTTGATATTCAGGCCTAGATGGGACAAGAGTTGGATCTAATTCATCATAACCAGCTGGCCGATGATTGTATTCTGTTTCTCCACTCCTAGGTACTTGTGGCATAGCTCGACGTGGTTGGGGAGATTCTGATGATGCTGAGGGTGGTGATGGAGGTTGTGCTGGATAACCATGATAATCATAATCAGGAAAAGTTTGTCCTATTCTTGGAGGATAAACTTCAAAGTTTGGTCTTGCACTAGGTGAAGTTGTTCTACCATATGTACTATAATCTGGTGGATAGATTCCTTGAGGAGGAGGAGGTGGGGGTTGTCCTCCTACACCTACACATTTGAAAAAATTATTTACATTAGTAAAATTAATAAAAACAATAATTCAAATAATAAACTTAGATAAGCCATTTATAATTAAACTTTTGTAAATATTAAAACATTTATAATAGTATTTCAATGTATGTAAAATTATTTATGTATTATAATTTTATAGTTAAAATTGGTTTTCAGTATGACAAATCATTAGTTTTTCTAGACAAGGAAAAATATTCTTGTATTTTTTTTTTTTACAACAAATACATAAAAATTTATAATGTAGGAAGTTTTTAAACATATTAGCAAGTACTTCATAAATATTCATTTCTACTTACTTATATAAAAATGTTAGTTTTCTACATTAAAAAATAGTGTTTTAATGATATTCCTATGTATTAATAGAATATCATAATGTATTAAATAAGCATGTATTTGATGGAAATATCTTAATCTGATAATTATTTAATGATAATATCATATTAACCAATTATATATATATTTTAATAATTACAACAATGGTAATTCATTTACAATGGTTTTGTTGCATGAGCAATACATAAATAAAAAAAATGTAAGTTTAAATTTAAAAGCTTAAATCATATCTAGATTATATATATATTAAGAATTAAAGATTTTGGCATACTGTACTTTAATGTATCCAAAACATCAATAATTTTAATTATTAGAATAATGTCATTATGTTATCATTAAATATTAAAATACAGTAATATCCACATGGTAATAAAAACACATGAATAATGAAATAAAACTGATATTTATTAAATATTAAATAGAAATAAAAATACATTATATATATATATATATATACATGGATNATGAATATGAGGATAAACATTTTAATCAGAACACTTCTGTCACAGGAAAAATAGTATCTAAATATGCTAACTGTTATTGCTGGAAATTCAAGAGTTCTTCTAAGTAAAATATAACAGAAAATTAACTAAAGTTGTGTTTTACAAAAGGCAAACTATGTGTTAACAGAAATATATAATTTTTTAAAATTATAATAGTGTCTTTTAAAAATTTTGTGTTCTTAATATTTCTGCATTAAATATTAATATTTGAATTTAGTTTAATAAAACTCATTATTAGATTCACTTAATACCATATCTGTGATATAAAATTAATTAATAAAAAACAATAAAATACTAATAATAAATTTTGTCATTAAAATCATGTTACATAATTAAATTTTTTGAAAAGAATCCATATAGCATATTAATAATAAAAATGTTTACCTTCTTTTATTTGCATTTTAAAAGTCATTGTTATGACAAATAATAACCATTTTCATTTTCTGAAAGTCTATAAGTATGCTCAATTTAGTATATTGCATTTGGAGATTTGTTCATGTGATTTTCAAAATTATATATACATATGCAATTCTCAAAACATTGTAGAATGTTTTATTTTCTGTTACAGAATGCAACATTTTACTGTATAAATTTAGAATTGATTGAAGATAGTTTAACAGGAAAAAATGAGTGCTTAATATTCAAATTTATATTTTATCTATACTGGCAATTATTTATTTGTATTATTGATTAAATTACCAAATTCATATCAAATGAATTTTAATTTATGCTTCATACTGCAGAAAGTAAATTAAGAATGTAAAATTTTTGCAATTAAAAATTTGAAATTATCTATCCACTGCTTTCTCAGCAAATAATTCACTTCAGTTTCACCAACACTTAATTTTGCTGAGCTTAAAATTCTCTTATTTTTACAAATGTTTTCAACCTATTTAATATAGGCCATCGTCAGGTTTAATATTATAAATGTTTCAAAATGGAACATACCATTTTCAAATATTTTACATTTTTAAAATTCAAAAAATAATTTAATTTAAAAATAAATTGAAAGTGTGTATATTAAATAAATAAAATAAATAATAAATAAACAAATAAATCGTAGTAAACAAAGCTAACTAGAAAGAAACATGATTTAAGGGTTTTTAAGTCTCATTCTTTTTTCTATTATATATTTCCATGCTGTTGGAAGTGCATTAGCATCCCTAGCATATAGGCAACAGTTTTTCATTTTTCTTTTAGAAATTTCCACCTTTTCTATCTCCAATACAATAGATGCAGAGTGCACTGCTTTAATGACTAGTTTATAAAAAATTTGTATGTTTTTTTATAAACTAGCACTAAATTAAAAATTTTTTAGCAATTGAGTTTGATCAAATAATGATTGATTGCATTTATTACTGAATTTGTTCAATGATTTAAAAGTTATTTACTTGGTTTTCATGTCAGTTGTTGAAGCAAGTTCTATTATCCAACAGCTATTAAAAAGTATTAATATTATTTTAATGGCTATTATTATTACAACAATTATCAATAAAATATTCATAACTTTTTTATAAAAAGGAAAAGATGAAATCAAATTTATTTCACAAAAGATTTTTAATTTACACTTTATCTAAATTTATATGGCAATTACATTGGTAAATAAAAATATGTGACAACGTCATAGTATTCCTGCATTTTCTGTAATGATAAACTGGAAAATGTGATTGAAATTCTCTAATAATGTTAGTTTTCATGTGATAGATATGATGTTTTAAAATATATAATATAATGTATAATATATAATTTTTAAATATGTAATAGTGCATACATGATAAGATAATATAAAGATTTTGTATATTATTGAGGAAGTATTTCTAGCATATTTGTGAAAACTTAAAAGCAATTGCTATTTTACTCAGCTTACATCTTGGGTATTTGAAGTATTATTGTTTTCTCTGAAAAGAATAATAGACCCAAAAAATGAATTATGTACAAAAAAGCAAAATAATAATCATTCATCTCAGGAAAGAATAACATATGTGGACTACTGGTTAATCCTTGAAAAGTTTATCTATTTGCATACAAATCAAGCTATCTGATGAAAACTTCTGTCACAACAATGGATTAAACTGTTGCTATATTTATATATTTGAAGTCTAAAAGTCTAAGTCTAAATCAAGCTGAGTGATGCTAAAATCAGAGGTATATTTAAACTCCTAAAATAAAGAAAGTTAATGAATGATAAACAATCTGTTGACTGAAGTGGAAACTCATGCATGTTAATCTTTCAAAAACTTTTTTGGGAAATATAAAACTATTACGAAATAGTGTACAATTTTAAAAGTCATATAAAGCATGGATTATAACATATTTCTAAAACTACATATTTTAGACTTTCCTGAGAATTTTGGTACTGGCAGTGATGAATATGAGGATAAACATTTTAATCAGAACACTTCTGTCACAGGAAAAATAGTATCTAAATATGCTAACTGTTATTGCTGGAAATTCAAGAGTTCTTCTAAGTAAAATATAACAGAAAATTAACTAAAGTTGTGTTTTACAAAAGGCAAACTATGTGTTAACAGAAATATATAATTTTTTAAAATTATAATAGTGTCTTTTAAAAATTTTGTGTTCTTAATATTTCTGCATTAAATATTAATATTTGAATTTAGTTTAATAAAACTCATTATTAGATTCACTTAATACCATATCTGTGATATAAAATCAGTCACAATAGAGTTTTCAATGTTATTAGTAACTCATATATACACAGATGAACTTGCATATTATAATCTTGCCTAATGGCAATAATTGCTTTATCAAAATTTTTCAAAATCCATTATATATTTGTCATTTTATATATAAATAATGTAAATTTAACTAGTTAATATTTTGTTTAATATTCAGATTTCACTTTACATCATAAAATTATTTTGACTTTTTGTTTCTGGTTTCTGATAATTACCATTAATACAGCAAAAATTTTTGCATTTTTTCATTTTACTAAATTTAAAAATATATCCCACATAAGATTATAAGTCATATGACCAAATTAGCACATGGAATTGAATGGGTCATAATGCAAGTCAAACTAAGGTTAGAGTTGATTATGTATGTATGGCAAATGTCTTTCTTTTCTGTTTTATCTTTGTAATTAGATCTTTTCATTAAATGTTAAGTATAAAACTTGACCACTTTGAATATATTTGATATGACTACAACATTTGAAAAAATCTGATAGTAAAAACCAAAAACATACTAAATTAAGTGTAATAAAGAAGTTGGATATCATTGATTCTTGTGATGGACCTCCTAAACAAACATTTTCCACTGTCACAAAAATATTTTCTGTTGATCCATCAACTGTAAGCAAGATTTACAAATCTAAACAACAACTTTGCGAAATAGCTATTTCAAGCTAAGCTAATATAAAAAAGACAATATCATAATAAGATAGATGTTGATACTGTATTACATCAATGGTTTGTTAGGGATATGGCAACTAATATTCCAATTGGTGGTAAGATTTTACATGTGAAAGCACAAAAGTTTAAATATTCTACGAACATTTTTGTCAAATGTAAAAAGCAAGGTTAACAACATTTTACCCAGTTGGAATGGCAAATGCAGTATAAAATTTTAAAAAATGCAATTAAAACAAGGCTAATAACACTTGACAAATGGTTGTAAAAATTTTTTTTAAAAATTACTTTGATATAAAGCTATTATAGTACTATAAAAAAAATCAAAAAAATTTCAGTTTTTATCATCAGTTGTGATATTAAGCAAAATTTGTTTAATGCCACAGACCAGATAATACCATACTTTGTGGATGTGACTTTAAGTGTATTGGCTAAAAACTGACATATTTTTAATTGTTTATTTTAATTACTAAGTAAAAATTTTGTATATTTTACATTAATAAAAAATTCTGTTATAAAGGATAGTGCTAGAGTGGATTGATATTGAAACAATACTTAAAATATTTATTTTTATGTAATAAAAAGTTTTCAGTACTTTTAGGTTTGGTAAATAAAAATATGTGACAACGTCATAGTATTCCTGCATTTTCTGTAATGATAAACTGGAAAATGTGATTGAAATTCTCTAATAATGTTAGTTTTCATGTGATAGATATGATGTTTTAAAATATATAATATAATGTATAATATATAATTTTTAAATNTTTTTTTTGATTTCCTTATATAATTTTATTTCATGAGCAAATTTTAAATATATGCAATTAATTTTGAATTAGCTAAACAATAAGATGACAAAACGGAAATATTTAAACATAAAATAAAAATTCACACACATGCAAAGAAAATGGCTTATTATAATTAAAGCTAAATTTTATAAGCTACATAAACATTATAAAAATTAAATTTGTATTTAATAAAAAGAAAAAAAAACAATCAGGCAATCCAAAAATTGTACCTACATGTAATGATGGATTATTTCTGAACCACGATCTGAATAGTATCGCCTAAATAAAAGAAATAAGAAATCTGCAAATGAACAAAGTCAAATCTGCTTTGCTCCTTACACTATTATCTGGTGCAATCATCATTCAACTACTAATAACAAATTGAAATGAACTAAAGGCAGCAAATTAATTTTTGTACTGCAAATATATGATAAAATATAATACTACTTAATCTATACTTTGCAAACTGCAGCATTCCAACTACCAAATTAATTTTCATAAATTTTATATAATGAATAAAAGATCTTTATGAAATAAACATAAAAAAAAAAACGTTTTAATTACAGATGACATTCATATTTATTTTTAAATATGTTCAAAGTATTTTTTATTAAATAGCAAAAAAAATACAGTGGAAAGTTGATTATCCAAAACAGTTTTCAAAAAAGAAAAAAACCAAAACATGTAGCACTGTACATAATTTAACACAGAATATAATACACAGAGACCAAATTCTCCATGTAACTGGAAATCACATCATCATCTGCTGATTGTAGTGCCTCAAAAGTAGGTCATATTTAAAATTGCATTCGATTTTGAGTAAATTAATTTATTTTCAAATACAGTAATTGCATTACAGTATTTATTTTCATGAAAAACTTTAAATACATAGTGCCTGATGTTGTACTCAAAATATAAAAAACAAATGAGTTTCTGGATTATCCAAAATTTTGTTTATCCAAAAGATCCTGGTCCCATCAAGTTCAGATAATCGATTTTCTACTGTATATACATATATTTATTTTTCATTTGAATTTTATGTATTTTCATTCTTATATATAATATAGTTTCTAAATTCATAGTAATCTCATAATCTAAATAAATAAATAAATATGTTTATTTATTTATAATGTAAATATTTATATCACTTACTTATGTAAATATGTATATTAAATATATATGATATTTTTATAAATATTATATATATAATATTTATACTAGAGCAGTAATGGTGAACCTGTGATCCATGTGGCAATTTCAAGGTAACCCACATTGAAAGTTTAGAAACTATTAGGTTTTTATAAATTATAAGACAATATTTGATAAATTTCAAAACTTTACATATGTAATGTGAATGCAAGATCCTAAAGCTGCTGTGAAAAATCACAAAGGCCACTAATTACAAACCTCAAATAGAAAAAAATATCATCACAGAAGATTTCCCATTAAATGAAATATTTCCATTATACTTACATTTATTATTTTATTTTCACTTATGTACTGTTATTTTTCTGATAAATATTAAAAAGTGAATAAAAATATTGATAAATCTTGTTTAACTAGTTTTAACTAACTCACATTAAATATCTGACCAGAAATTTGGAGTTGATAAATTTCTAATTCAATTTGATCCACCTTTAGAAAAACATTTGCCATCACTGTACAAGAGTATTTACTTAGAAATAGCAGAGGATTATAAGAGATTTGCTCTCTTAAATGCAATCCATAAAAAGGTGAATGTTAAACTTCTTAAAGAGAAATGACAAGAATCTTTGTTTTTGTTTTAATTTATTGATGAAATTCTATCCAGTTCCATTTACAAAAATTAATGTACTCATATTACAGTAAATTGATTCCTTTATTAAACAACATAGACTTTCACAGTTGCCTACATACAACTGCTTATCCTAGCTTCCAACTGAACATAATTTTTGCAACATATAATTACGAAATTAAAGTTTCTTTTATCCTACAGGCAACAATATGCTAAAAGTAAACAGTGAAAACATTTATTTTGGACATGACATACACCCAATTATAAAAATGGAAGTGCCAGACTCATGAACTAGGTTGGTGGATACATGGCACTCCTGGCCATCTATTCCTATGTTTATGCATATCTATTACTTTATATTAAATTTGAAAAAATAAATAAATGTAAAACTCCTAAATTTATCATTTTAATTGCTCTACACAATGTATAATAACAAAGTTTAAAATCAAAACAAAAGTACAGTAATTTAAGTTAACATGAATTTTACCTGAATTATAAGTATTGTAGTCATGTGGAACATTTGCAGGAACAGTGTAACCATAAGTACCATATCCACTGCTTGTGGAAGGTGGTAAAGGTGGAGCAGCACTATAAGGAGGATATTCAACAGCTTGTCCTTCGGGGCCAATATGGCGAGGTGGAATAATTTTTGGAACTGTCTTCATTGGCTAAGAATTTCAAAAAATAATTTCACTTAGAACTGTTATTGAACATATTTCAATTACAAATAAAATGTAATCTAAACCAAACTTCTGACAATTATAAACTAACATTGTTCTAATATTTATAATTTATAATAATAATAATAATTTTTAATTAATTTATAATGTTTAAAAAAATAAAATAATCTTAATTACGTAATCTTGATTAAAGTAAATTTTTTGCATTTTTTTCAACTAATACTGTTTTAGAATTAATTTTGTTTTAATTAAATTTACTGTAATTTATTTAAATTTAATTCTATTATGTTTAAGTAAAAGATACAATAATCTAATTAATTAAACACCAATATTTTGAAAAAATAATTGCAATAATGAAAGAGAAAAAAAAAAGACAAAATGAACTAAATGAGTTATTTAAATGATATAATAATATAAATTTGAAATAAGTTTCCATTTTTTTCTTGTTTAATGATATGAAAACACAGAATACCTATACACAAATAATAATTTACATAGAGTTGTTATCTCTCTTTTATAAATGTATAGTATTGTTTAATTTTTATAGTTATTAAGAGAAATTTATTTAAGTGCAATATCATAAACCATTGTAAATACAGCTTCCTCTCTTAATAATTTTCCCATTAAAAACTGGCAAACATACATATCAGAAGAAAGATTTAAATTTATGAGGTAGAAAATAAAAATCAACATCTTAAACTGTGTCATTATACTGGTAAAGATTTAAAATTATATTTTGAATTAGTAATATTTTGTCTAAAGAAAAATATTAAGAATTCTATAAATAATGATAATGGTGTAAATAGATATTAATTGTATATAAATTAATACAAAAAATTTGTGAGTTTTTCAAATCATATTTATGAATATTTTATCAATATCTTTACTTAGTAATTACAAACAAAATAATTGGATTGTATTTACATATTTCTACTAATAGTTTTTTTTTTGTTAACTTATTATAACAAAAAATTATTTTACACTATATTAGTAAAAATATAAAAAATATTTTATTATTACATGTTTAAATATTTGATTAATAAAAATAATATAATTTTGCTTGCAAAATGATAGATCATTTTTCCTACTACATCACAAATTAAATGTTAAATAACAATAGATTTCAGAATAACACATAATAGACTGCACTTTTCTTAATGTAAATTGTAATGTAATTACAGATTATATTCAAAAACAAACTTACTTTTGTCGTGATTGAATATATAATTTTATAATGTAATGAGCAAATAATTATGCATGTTTTCAATAACAATATATGTATACTTTAAAGTATGCTTCTGAATAATGTTATAAAGCTATCCTAAGCACGCATATCAAATAGTGTGGAATGATTAGTTTGTGATTATTGCTTTCTAGTTTGATTGATTACTTTGGAATAATTATATTCTACTTTAATGACAAACTTCCTAATACTATCATATTTTTAAATGTAATACAGACCACAATGTACATAAATTTCAGATATATTTCTCTTGTCACTGACGTAATTGACAATTCAAGTTCCAAAATCTTATCATTACTTAAATATTCATTTTTGTTATATTTTAGTTTTGTCATTTAAATTTTATCATTTTAACAGTATATGTAAATCACTAAAATGCACAAACTTTTAGTGTTCAAAGTATTTTTTATTAAATAGCAAAAAAAATACAGTGGAAAGTTGATTATCCAAAACAGTTTTCAAAAAAGAAAAAAACCAAAACATGTAGCACTGTACATAATTTAACACAGAATATAATACACAGAGACCAAATTCTCCATGTAACTGGAAATCACATCATCATCTGCTGATTGTAGTGCCTCAAAAGTAGGTCATATTTAAAATTGCATTCGATTTTGAGTAAATTAATTTATTTTCAAATACAGTAATTGCATTACAGTATTTATTTTCATGAAAAACTTTAAATACATAGTGCCTGATGTTGTACTCAAAATATAAAAAACAAATGAGTTTCTGGATTATCCAAAATTTTGTTTATCCAAAAGATCCTGGTCCCATCAAGTTCAGATAATCGATTTTCTACTGTATATACATATATTTATTTTTCATTTGAATTTTATGTATTTTCATTCTTATATATAATATAGTTTCTAAATTCATAGTAATCTCATAATCTAAATAAATAAATAAATATGTTTATTTATTTATAATGTAAATATTTATATCACTTACTTATGTAAATATGTATATTAAATATATATGATATTTTTATAAATATTATATATATAATATTTATACTAGAGCAGTAATGGTGAACCTGTGATCCATGTGGCAATTTCAAGGTAACCCACATTGAAAGTTTAGAAACTATTAGGTTTTTATAAATTATAAGACAATATTTGATAAATTTCAAAACTTTACATATGTAATGTGAATGCAAGATCCTAAAGCTGCTGTGAAAAATCACAAAGGCCACTAATTACAAACCTCAAATAGAAAAAAATATCATCACAGAAGATTTCCCATTAAATGAAATATTTCCATTATACTTACATTTATTATTTTATTTTCACTTATGTACTGTTATTTTTCTGATAAATATTAAAAAGTGAATAAAAATATTGATAAATCTTGTTTAACTAGTTTTAACTAACTCACATTAAATATCTGACCAGAAATTTGGAGTTGATAAATTTNTTTTATCTAATATTTATATTCAATTCTTTCCTTAACTTCTTTTGTATTTTAGATTTTCCATTTTTAGTTTTTGTTAGATTCTGATGATAGAAGGTAATAAGTACAGTATACATTTTAAGTTCCTTACATATCTCCTGGGAATTTGCATAAAATTTGTTATTTATTTATATTTCATCAACATTATAATGCATATTTTCAATGCATTCTCCTTTAAGAATTATACATTTTTATCAATACCAAAAACTTTTCAAATAAGTTTTCTAGATTGCCTTTTATCTATTTATTTATAGTACCTTTTATCTCATTAAAAGAGTAAAACAGGTATTTCTCACAATAAAGTTTTTCATTTTGAAAACCAACTGAAGTCATTGAATGTTAAGTCAAGCAAATACTAAAGCTGCAGCAGCAATTCCATTGTAAATTAGCTAAATGTAATTCATTTGATTTATACATAGCCTTGCATTATTGTATTATTGTAAAGGTCAATTGTGCAGCTTTCCTAGTTATTTCTTGATAAGTGAATAATATAAATGGTTCAGCAAACAGGTCAGAATAACATTGACAATTATTCAAAAAAATCCTCTTGAAGATTATCCAAAAAGTAGTGGTTTGAGGAGTAAAATGCAAAAAGAATAAAATCTCTATGAATTTATAAAATACTTATTCAAAAATAAAGCAAATAGAATTGAATTAATTTTAATAATGCAAGATCAATAACAAAAAATCAACATTGTTTACTAAAAACTATAGACAGCATAACTGTACTCATAAAATTACAATAAATTACCTACTGTTTATCAAAATTAAGAAAAATTAATCAAACAATTTAAATTTTTACTTAGAATAAAACTGTAGTTTTTAGAATATAAAATTATACCAAAATTTGATTGTAATAAATTTTTAATATTTAACTCTGAGAAATATTTTTATCTATACATTAATATATTATTTTATTGACATTAAGAACTTATTATAATTATCAATAAGAATGAACAGATATTTTTATGATTTTTATTTGCTTTATGTTCACAATTTATCAATCAGATCTTCATAAAAATGACATTAAAATAAATTCTAATTAATTATGAAGTTATTAATTGTAAAAATTAAAAATAAACATTTTTATTGTGGAAATAGATATAATTTGTTACACATTTCATGTTGTTCTAATAATCATGTACTGTACAAAGATTTATAAATGGTAATTATAAATTATGTGAATTAATAAAACTTTTTTGATTTTTTATATTCTATTTAATCTATAATTACAATCATATTTTGTTTTTTCTTTGTTTATTTGAATAATAATAATTATTGATTTGCCACTATTTATTAGTGTCAAAACTACAGTATTGAAACCATATAAAAATATTAAAAGATAATAAGTAGATTATTTCTTATATAAATCATTGTTAGTAACTTTTATATACCTGCTGTGTTTTTGGCTGTGGGGTGGTGCGATTGATCAATGTGGCATTTTCGCCTGGCACTGACAACTGGGAAGATGTAGGAGAGATGTTGCCATCTCCATGGTGACCATTGGTGGGTGTGGCAGTTGGCTGGTAGCCAACACCATAAGTCTCTTGTGTAGGAGGCTGAATTCCTTCCTGACTATAATATGCATCTGTATATGGACTGTGAAATCAAAAAAAAATAGTAAAAACTGTTAAAATATTTTAAAATACACTTTAATCCAGTTAATATTCAACCCCTGTGTAAGTCAAAATAAGTTTATTGATTATGAGTATGTTTAAAATTTTAAACATTGTATTATTTCCTGATAAAATATGTAATAAAGTAGCTTGCTGTTTAATTCAGACATTTCTGGATATTACAAGACATTCAATATTTAATTAAAAACAAATTTTATAGAAGATTAAAGAAATAGTTTAAGTTATGAATTATTTATAGGAGAAGCATTATGATGATAAAATAGTATTCAATGAATCTAGTTAGCTTATAAATTAAATTAAAAATATATTACAATTGGTTAAATTTTAAATTATATAATTAATATACAAAAAAAATTAAAATTATAAATACAGTACTAAACTACAAAAAATATATCAAAAAATAATTTTGAAATAAACTCTTTCTAAACAGTACAGCAATAATTCATAATAGTTTACATTAGTAAAAGAAAGGATAATTTCAAAAAATTTATACTGTTAACTTCAATTAAATCTAATTTCAAATTAATTAGTTCATATATAGTTTTAAAATTCATAACAAAGGAAATTATAGATGATCAGATTTTTCTAAAATTATATATTAAATAAAATATATTAAATAGTACTTTAATTTTGATAGTATAATTATCTATTTATTTAGTTAAATATCATTCTATTATTCTATGATAAGGTTGTACAATATCCATTTTTAGTTTTTTAAGTTAAAAAACAAACAAAAATTTTCATAAACAATTTTAAGATGTACTAGATATGATATAAGCTAAATAATAAATTTTTGAGTTTGCAAAAACTATTGTTAACATTCTTCAATTAAAAGCAGAAAAATATTGTATATTACAATAAGTAATAATAGACATTCAGTAAATCAGAATGCAAGTACAGTATAGTAAATACTCAATTTAATGGATTAATTGGAGGAAATGGATTCTGCTATTGCTAAAAATCTATTAAATTGAATGTGTTTTAAAAACATATATTAATAACAAACTTGAAATGTGCAAGATGTGTTAAAATGTTATTATGATGCCTAAGTATGAATAAAATATTATTTCCAATACATTGAATAATTTACACTCTGACTCATTGTTCCAACTTTTTAGTATCACTATTTGTGAATAAAAATGATTTTAAATGTTTCCTACAGGACCAATTTTTGCCCATTAAATTGGAAACTGTTAATTCAAGGGTTTACTCTAATTCAAAACATATTTTTCCATATGGTAAATTTTGATTCCTTTTATTTTGTTGCTACATGAATATCATGACAATTCAACTGTTAACTATTTATTACAGAATTACATTAAATGATATTTTTTATATTTAAACTTTAAGAAGTAATTATATTTCTATCAATATTTTTACTGTTTCTTTTAATTTGATTATATCATTTATCCATCTGTTTGACAGCTTGACTGCTTATAAATAAAATTAAATTAATTACTGTTACAAAAATATATCAACAATCATAAGCTTTTCAAATTTTTATTAAATTCTATTTTCAATTATTAGTTTCAATTTTGTGGATTAATTTTTAATGTAAACCTTTAATATCTAACAATACAAAAATTTTTATTTTATTAAGTTAATAATGGTATGTAATCAACTATAAAAACTTGATATTGTGAAGCCATTCTTATAATTTCTATTATTGTTATTAATATGTATCATAAAGTTCTTACTTAACTGTATAAGATAATGAAGAAATTTTAATGTCTATGAAAATAATTGTAAGATTAAATTTTTATTTAAAAATTTGTAATTATTTTAATAAAATTTTGAAATTTCAAATATCGTAATTACTTTGTTAAAAATTTTTGCAGATGTTGCATTTAAATATTTAACCAAATTTGAATATTATAAGATGATTTGGAAATATCAATTTCTCCTAAATTAAATAACAATGAAATTCTATTAAAAACCTTTTCAAAATTTAAATATTAAATTGTATTCCTATTAAAATTTACTATACTACTATTAAAAAAGAAAATTTTTGCTATCAAAACAAAGCTTTTATATGTAAATATAGCATCATTTATAACAATAATTTTTCCATAATTCAAATAATAAATGCATCAAACCTTAAAATTTAATTATAGTTCTATTAATAAATTATAAAGTTTACAGTATAAATTCAAAATATTATATTTATTATTATTCAAATTTTACATAAGAGTAATTTATTAATTATAACTGTACTTATTCTGTTAATTAATACATATTTGCAACATTATGTTTAACATTAAAAACAATAAAATAGATTAATTAAAACTTTTAAATGTGTTCAAAATTGGAATTTGAAGGTAAATTTAGAATTTATATCCAAATTTTAAATTTAAAGGAAACAAATACTAAAAAAATACTAAATTGTCTGAATTAAACAGTTTTGTTTTAAAAACAAAATATGTATTTCAAACTTTGAAATGATATTCTCATAATAATTTTTTATTATTACATTTACTATTGTGTAATTATAATTATACGAATATTTTTTTATTTTATGAATGATGGTTTAAAATTATATTTAAACAAAAATGATTATATGGATTCATTGATGCTATATCAAAAAAATTTTTTTTTGATTTCCTTATATAATTTTATTTCATGAGCAAATTTTAAATATATGCAATTAATTTTGAATTAGCTAAACAATAAGATGACAAAACGGAAATATTTAAACATAAAATAAAAATTCACACACATGCAAAGAAAATGGCTTATTATAATTAAAGCTAAATTTTATAAGCTACATAAACATTATAAAAATTAAATTTGTATTTAATAAAAAGAAAAAAAAACAATCAGGCAATCCAAAAATTGTACCTACATGTAATGATGGATTATTTCTGAACCACGATCTGAATAGTATCGCCTAAATAAAAGAAATAAGAAATCTGCAAATGAACAAAGTCAAATCTGCTTTGCTCCTTACACTATTATCTGGTGCAATCATCATTCAACTACTAATAACAAATTGAAATGAACTAAAGGCAGCAAATTAATTTTTGTACTGCAAATATATGATAAAATATAATACTACTTAATCTATACTTTGCAAACTGCAGCATTCCAACTACCAAATTAATTTTCATAAATTTTATATAATGAATAAAAGATCTTTATGAAATAAAGCTTTCTACTTTTAGCAAACATTGTGCAAAAAATCATCAGCTTAATAAAATCATAATATATGATGTTTAGCAAGTGCACTATAATGTTTAGATATGCATCAATTTTTTCATCTTAAATTTGAAAAAACATTAAAATCAATTACTGTTTATTACATTTATTTTTATTTACATATAGTAAACACTCATTTTCTCTGATATTACTAAAATCTTTCTTAGAAATCTTTTAAAATATTTATATAAAAATAATTTATTTATGTATATTATAATTCATAAATGTTTATCCATATATTTTCAACAACATTACAGAAAAAATTATTATAAAAATAAAGAATACTTTAAAATATTGAAAATAATAATCCCATTGTACATTAACACTTTAAACTAAAAAGCTAACTTGTAACAAGCATTATTTCATTCTAAAATCATATATTGATTTTAAAATAACTAGATTTTCTTTAAAAAAAAATATGCTATGTATATATACATATACTGCATTGAATATATTTAATTAAATAACAACAATGACAGATATGTAATCTAAAGTAATGTAAACATTAAAAAAACTTTGAGATTACTACAAAGCTTTATTTCAATAGTAGGGACTACTGTTTTATGTTTTATTTTCATCAGATTAAATAATAAAAAAAAGCAGCAAAAGAAAAAATTTAGCATTAATTCTTACCTGAACAATTTTAATGATGTTTACTACAATTTATGAGAACATCAAATTATTTATTATAGATAGGAAAGAAACATTTTAGTTTTAAATTCAATGTCCATCTTAAATAATAAAACTCTTCAAAATGATAATAGAAGAGCAAACTGAATTTTAAACTTAAAATATTAACTTATTTATTAAATATATATATAATTATAT